>NC_142935.1:71720841-71770841 GCF_046866305.1 Octopus bimaculoides
ACTACTACTAATAATAATAATAATAATAATAATAATGATAATAATAATAAAAAAATTCAGTTTGCCTTAAGTGGTACTGATAACATGAAACCTGGTACAATTTGTTGCATGGTCGAGTTGTCAGTTGCTAAACCAGCAACCCCCACCTAGCTCGTTTGGTAAGGAGGGTGACTTGTGGACATCCTGTGTGGTAAAAGATAAAATTGTTAAAGGGCTGAAGAACTCAGTAGAATCAGTGACCATCCAGAGATTTGTAAAATATGCAGCGGTAGAGTATAAAACACTCAACTGATAACCATCTCAGGATCGATCACTTCAATTTCCAGGTTTGGGGGCCCCTTAAAGTTGTTTATGTCACCCTCTAGGTATGGTGATGTGAATGACTAGAGTTCATGTCACAATAAAAGAGAGCACTGGTCATGGTGGAACTTTAAAACCACTAACCTCAATGAGTGGAATGAATCAAAACAATGATTGGAGCTTCTAGTGAAGGTGCTTCATCTGGCCGGTATACTATGGGTGAACAGCACAGGCTCAGTCATTATCATAATACTGCTTGAATGAAGTAGAGGAAGGAGGTAAACAAAGCTGTAATGGAGTGTTATTTTAGGCCTTTGAATGGAAATGGTGTGGCAATTAGAGGATATAGACAAAGGATGTTACAAGTATGACAGGAAATAGGGCTCCTTGAATCAACTGAACAGAGGACCAAGCAAGGGCAATATGCAAAAATGGATAGCTATCTGAGATGCAGGTTGAAATGATAAAGAACAAGATAAGCAAGGAGGGTGTGGAGGATATAGAAGCTCAGGATGCTGGAGATTCAAAAATAGATGAGAATATGTACAATGGAGGAATCCAACAGGAAGAGGCAAAACTGAATACTCAAAATGATATGGGATGTGACATTATCAGCAATGAACTGGTGGACATTTTGGAAAAAGATGGATGGATGATTACTGATGAATTGTAAATCTTTAAATCAGGAGTCATCCAAAAGATTTTTAAAATGCAAACCAACGTCAGGTAGATGAAATAATTAACAAAACAAACAACATCTTTGACAAGGTGCCAACTAGAACCATTACAGCACAGAAACCAACAATCTCAGCACTGCAAGTATCTACATTGCTGAAGAGTTAGGTCTGAAACAGACTTCACAAAAGTTGATCAAGGAACGATGGTGGAAAAGGAGAATTGAAGGGGATATCAAAATGCTTAGGAAAGATATTAATATTCTGGAACGGAGAAAACAAAGTGAAGGAAGAAAAAGGAGAAAGATTTAATAACTTACAGGGAAGTACAATATCGGGAGTAAGAAGATAATTATAATAACTGAAGGGCTGTAACAAAGACTCAGAAGAGATTTTATGTGGAAATGAATGGTATGGTTAGGAATGATGATGTAATTCCTGATGCAGATGAAAGTAAGGAGTTTTGGGGTGATATTTAGATTGTAGGAAAAGAGCTCAACAGAAGTGTGGAGTGGCTGACTTACATTAAAAATGACATTCGGGATAATCATCAGGGTGAATAGGAGATAACATATAATATGATAACTATCCAGTGTAGAAAGATGCCAGATTGAAAAGCTTCCAGGAGGGACAGGATGCAAGGGTTCTGAATGAAAAAACTGAGGGCTCTTCTTGGGAGAATTGCAGAGTAACTGAATAAGATCTTGAACAGAGAAAAGAGGTTGCCAGAATGGCTAACCTTTGAGAGAACAATTTTGAGTTTGAATGTATGGAACAGTGGTGGTAGTGGTAGTGGTCGTGGAGAGGCTGATTTCATTGATACTCAACTGATACTTATTTATTGACCCTGAAAGGATGAAAGGCAAAGTTAACCTTGGTAGAATTTGATCGGATGGAGACAAACGAAATGCTGCTAAGCATTTCTTCTGGCATGCTAACGATTTTGTCAGCTCGCTGCCTTAATATTATCAATAACTGTTATTGAAGGCACATGGCTCAGTCATTAGAGTGTCGAGCTTACGATCGTGAGGTTGTGAGTTCGAATCCCAGACTGAGCTGCATGTTATGTTCTTGAGCAAGACACTTTATTTCATGCTGCTCCAGTTCATTCAGCTGTAGAAATGAGTTGCGACGTCACAGGTGCCAAGCTGTATCAGCCTTTGTCTTTCCCTTGGATAACACTGGTGGCATGGAGAGGGGAGGCTGGTATGCATGGGCGACTGCTGGTCTTCCATAAACATCATTGCCGGACTTGTGCCTGGGAGGGTAACTTTTTAGGTGCAACCCCATGGTCTCAAATATATATATCAAATTTTCATTTCAAATACATATATATATACATATATATATATATATATATATATATATATATATATATATATATATATATATATATATATATATATATCATCGTTTAACGTCCGCTTTCCATGCTAGCATGGGTTGGACATATATATATATATATATATATATATATATATATATATAATAGTTATCGCCAAGCCAACATGGCAGTCCCAAAATTAGGACGAAAGCTGCCGTAAATTAGCTCCAAGAAGCCATCGCCTCTAGCTAGCTGCCATGTTGGCTTGGCGATAACTATTAATTTCCAGTACCGCTGCCGTAGTCTCCTTTAGAGAGACTTAGAAATATTAATAACTCTATATATATATACATATATACCTTATACATTTATTTCGGAATTCATTGATGTGATATTGTGCAAGACAGTCCGTATATTTTTACCATTTCTTTCTTTCACTTTATAAATTGTCTCTACCTAAAATATATTTCAAATCATCCAGAAATGGTGTTTATAGACAAAAGACACAAAAGGAAGCTTTTTATGCTGCCATTAATATTTGCAAAGAAATTAGATGCTATTCAGACTATTTTCTATAACAACGAAAAGGAAAATCTTTTGAGAAAAACTTCTGACTGCAAATAAAATCCTGATACAATATACAGCTGACATAAAATTCAATATCTAGAGAGATATGAACATTAATAACAACATCAATAATAGTAGCAATAATTATATCAATATTACTAAAATAAAGTAAATATGAAAAAATAACTAAGCAAATGTTTCTTTCACAGTGAAAACAAAGAATGGAATTGCTATATCATTTATGAGAAATTCAAAAATAAATTTATTCGGATATTAAAATAGTCATTAAGCGTCATTTCTTCTCCCAACCCACATCATAGTAAACTGTTTTTGAGAGTCACTATTATTCAAATAATAATATAGTGAAAATGTTATTTCACATGCAAACCAATTAATAAATCAAAAGTCAACGATACATCTTTCCTTTCCAGTGTTAGATTTTGTTTGATTTTTAAAGAAATTTTATTTGCAAAGGTAAAAGTGAAAACTGATGATCATTGTATGTAAGGATATAATGGTAAAACTGCATTAATTTAATATGGAATAATTTATGAATTGCATTCAACGAATATTGTTGCTATTGTTGTTATCATTGTTATTGCTGTTTTTATCATTGTTGTTGATCTTAGCACTGATCAGTTCAAATTGAGGTCCATTATATCAAAGATATTCTTTAAAAGACTATTGCATTTATCACACAAACATTTTCTACTGTGTCCTTCCATTATTTTCATGATGAAAGGAAGTGACTTAGCGAAAAATTTTGTTGTTAACTGTAGCAAGTTCAGTGACCACAAACAGCAATGTTCCCAAAATTGGGGTGCTACCATACCTACGGGGAGAAAAAATTCCTTTCAAACATAGAGATGAAATGTTTAAATAAGAAATTAAATTTCAACTGATTTTCAATATAACTATGGAAGATTTATTATGAAAGGGATACTTGATTAATCTTACACTCACCTGTGTATTGAAGGAGTATTATCTGATTACAGAGTATTAAGTGTTGTCCAAGTATAGAGTACTAACTATTGTGTGTCCTAAAATACTGAGTCAGCAGTATCATAGAACCTTAGACTTAATTGATTTAAGTTTCGCCATCCATGCTGTCAAAACAAATCCCACCTGGATTACCTTTGATTTCATCCCGAGAGGGTTAATAAGATTAACTCCAAAGTAATTACCTAATTAACTACCTGTAGTAACCCATTCTTACAGACATTGCGATTTTAAATGAGTTAAGTGGTTGCAATTAAATTAGTGGATAACTATTGCATCACCATAATTTTGAATGTAGAATATTTTGACATCAGTAAAATTTTAAAGGCATTAACTAGAACAATTAACTCCTTGTGAGTATTGCTGTGATTGGTCTATCCGTTTCCTAGTAATAATAATGATAATAATAATAATAATAATCTTTTCTACTAACGGCTCAAGGCCTGAAATTTGGAGGGAGGGACTAGTTGAATACATCAATCCCAGCGTCTCACAGGTACTTAATTTAGTGACCCCCACCCCCAAAAGGATGAAAGGCAAAATTGACCTCAACAGAATTTATAATAATAATAACAACAACAACAACAATAATAATAATCCTTTTCACTATAGGCACAAGGCCTGAAACTTTTAGAGATGATGCTCTCACAAACAATGAACCTGACCACTCTCAAAAATTAAATAAAAAACTGGGAAAATAATCCAGAATCCTTGTCCAGTACTTGATCAATCTCAATGGTAGTCATGGAATGTGAAGATGGGTGTGTGGGCTGTATTTGTAATGCTGTGTGTGTGTCATCTGCAGTGGGAACAGGGACAGTTTTCTCTATGAAGGCCTTTTTTAGTCTATCCTTTGATATAGTATCTTTAGGTCCATTAAGGTTTATAGTGAAACATTTACCTGTGTGTGAAAGAACACAGAAAGGACCTGCATACGGTGCTGTTAACGGAAGTTTAACAACATCATTGCACACAAAACTGTGAGTCCAAGAAGTAAAGCTCCCTTCAATGCAGAGCTAGAAATGCAATTGTTAAGTAGGTAAGATGTTTTAAACGGGAGTGATATATTTAAAATTGGTAAAACTATAACTTGTGATGGTTAAATTAAATATATTATTGTTACTGAATATGTTAGTGTCATTTAATTTCTGAACGGCTTTGCTGTTGTTTGTTTATGTAACTTGATTTCTTTATCCATCAGTTTCTACTAAGATAGAGACACGAGTGAAATTAATAATAGAGAAATTAAAATAAAACTTTGGAAACAGCAATGCTGCCATAACTTACATGGAAACCATTAGCGTGCTTTCAAGGGAGAAAATCAGAGAAAAACTTGAAAGTTAATGTAAGATCATAATACTTCATGTAAAGTAAAGTAAGTATAACAAATAATCCAGAACCCTTGTCCAGTAGTGAATTGATCCCAATATCTACTCAGCTTGTGTCAGTCATGAAGACAAACATCCCAACATCCCTGAAAGTTTCATCTGAATCCAGCCAGTGGTTCTTGAGATATCTTGTCCATAGACAAACAAACATAACTGAAAACAATAGCCTCTGCCTTTGCTAAGGTGGAGGTAATAGTGCCCTGTTGCAGTACCAGGCAGTGGCTCATATGGCTTCTAATCTTAACTGATTGGAAGTGTTATCATGTACGTGTTTTGTTTTGGTATAAAAGATGGGCTACAGAAAATATTCTGCTCAATACCACAGATTTGTTTGCCAGTTGTTTGAATTTAACCAGTGAAGTGCATCCCTTCGTGGGTGATGATATGTGCATTTCTGATCATGTGCAGAAGTAATGGGGGAGTATCATAGCCATGTGTTGAGAGGAATTCTTTGGAGTTTGGATAATTCACCTTTAGAAACATAGGTGTTTTGTTCATCATCCTTAAACAACCCTTATTCAGGAACCTTTTGAGCAGGATGGACTACTCGACTTGAAGAAAATTCTAACTAGGCCCCACCTGCAAGATCATGCACTGTTTATCTTGATATGAGATCACTATGTCATGCACATATGGCTGTGATGCATGTGCCTGGTGTATCCTTATCAGACGGGTAGTCATGATGGGTACAATGGGCTTCGTATATATTTTGGCCCAGTGTCACTTTGATGGCATGCACTGCTCTCTCTCAATAAATAATAATAATAATAATCAAATGCAGGATAATGCTAATAATATAGCCTGAACAGGATAAGCTACCCCTATTTTTGCAGAAAAATGTGTTGGCGGCCAGCCACCAACAGCCGCCAACACATTTTTCTGCAAAAATAGGGGTACCTTATCCTGTTCAGGCTATATTATAATATAGCCTGTGTTTCAGAATTTAAAATTACTTCTTTAACTTTCTAAGACATCTCAACGCTTCTAAAAGCAAACTTCGTTTGTTTGTTTACATTCATCGTAATTTGAATTTAATAATAATGACAATGATGGTTTCAAATTTTGGTGCAAGGCCAGCAATTTTTTAAGGGAGTGGGTAAGTTGATTACATGAACCCCAGTATTCAACTGGTACTTATTTTATCAACCCCAAAATGATGGGAGATAAAGTCAACCCCGATGGCATTTGAGCTCAGAACATAAGGTTGAAGGAAATGCTGCCATGCATTTATTCCGGTACAGTAACAGTTCTGTCAGCTCACTGCCCTAATAATAATAATAATAATAATGATGATGATGATGATGATGATGATAATGGTAATAATAACAATAATTGGTCCCAGCTGTGAAACTTTAGTATCCACTTTTGTATGTCTGCATGGATGAGACGGAATTTGTTGAAGCTGATTTTGTATAGCCAGATGCCCTTACAGCCATCAGTCCTCCCTTGTTTTCAACTTAAGTAATATTCTCTATGACCAGACATTTTCTTGGAAAACTGGAAACAGAAGACACTGTTTGTATGATGAAGAAATTGTTTACAATTATCATGCAATGTCACATTGCGGCAACAAAGATACATAATATATGTACACACACAAACATATATATATATGTATATATATATATATATATATATATATATATATATATATATATATATTTGTGTCAGGAGGCAGTAGAAGAAGCTTTCCAAGTGTGTCAATCAGTGAAACAAATGTCTTAACCACACAGTCATACCTTATAATAATAATAATAATAATAATAATAATAAATGTCTTGATGGGTATACTGGGCTTCCTATATTTTACTCCAGTGTCACTTTGATGGCATGCACTGCTCGCTCACTCAATAATAGTAATAACAATAATGATAAAAATAGCAATATCAATAATAATAATTGTTGCTGCTGTTGTTGTTGTAATATTCTAATTGCCTCTAATTATTACAACTTTAATTGGTCTCATCAGTGCTATACTGAATTAACCTTTGCAGTACTGATTTAAAGTTTGGAACTTTATTTAACAAAATGCCAAACAGTTCATTAAGATGGAAAATATTAAATTCTTTATGAATGCTTAAAATCACTTTTCTGATTTTCATTCTGATTTTCATTCAAATCGTGAAATACCCATTTGCTTTTTACATGGATCTTTCTCAATGATGGTCTTTAATTAACCATCATCAATGACAGATGGGCATCCACTACGCTCATGAATTTCAAGGCTCAGGTCTCCACTGCGAAATCCTTTAAACTATTTTCAAGCTGACCACTCACTGGTCATTTCTTCACTAACTATTCGATATCGAGAGCAGTTTCAGCTGCTTTATGACTTTTTTTGAAGTTGAATAACAAATTTGCTCGAATATCGTTCCATTTCAGATGATTGTAACAACTGTTAGAAAAATATCAATGTTAATTTATTGATGCATTTGGGCAAGTCTTTGACTGTATTATCAGACAATTGCAAAAAATGTTTTAAAAAAATTTTAAACTCTGCAAAAATCCAGCACAAATTCTTGACACTTCAAAATGTTGCTTACTTTTTTACCCAACCTGATGTATAACTGTATGTGTGAGTGTGAATGTGTGTTGGGTATAAGTGTGTGCGTGTGTGCGTGTGCGTGTGTGTGTGTGTGTGTGCATGTGTTATTTACATATTTTTTTATCTTTTATTTTTCATTTGTTTCAGTCATTGCATTGTCATGCTCGAAGAATTTTAGTTGAACAAATTGACCCTAGTACTTTTTTTTTTTTTTTAATCTGATACTTATTCTACCTGTTCTTTTGCTGAACTAGTAAGTTATGGGACATAAACACACCAACACTAGCTGTAAAGTGGTGGCTGGAGATAAAAAGCAGCACTAGTAATGTAAGCATTGTTGCCTGCAAATACACAGTATATGTGTTTATTTAGACACTGAATTTGCTGCTAGATGGTGTCCTGGAAAAGTTACCTACACAGGACCAAGTGTTAAAGAACACCTGAATTTCACAGATCAGACAAGACGATTCTATATTAATTACATTACTACTGTCATATACTTCTGCCAATAAGATTGCTACCATTTTCATTGTTCTGTTAGATATTCAGAAAGAAATACTAAACAGTCACATGACCTGGTCAATCTTATAGCCATATCTATCTCAAACGTATTTGACTTGAAAGCCAACCCTTGAAATAAAGTGATTCTGAGATGGAATGGTCATGGTTAGAGCATGTTGGATCATAAGTTTGATTAATCAGAGTTGACCAAAAACTAGAGGCAGCTGAAATTCTCTTGATCTGTTTTGGTCATTAGGCCCAAAAATTCACTTGTACATTTGAGCCTTTATTCCCAACAATTTAACCACATGACCATGCCATCGTCCCCAATGCCACCACCACAATTACCAGCACCAATTCAACTCTCAGTTAATTCAACTCTCAGAACTCCTGATGTGGTAAAGACATTTTAATCTTAAAAACCTCCATATTTAGAGAAACAAAATACCAAAACAAAAACAAAGGAATGAAAGGAAACAACTTAATTTTCAATTTAAATGTTTCGAATAATTTGACTGGAAGCTATATTAAACAGGTGTTGACATTACACATTGCTCAATTTATTGTTCTGAGCAAAGCACTTAGACAAAAAACATAATTTTTATAACAAAAGTACCACCCAGATGTTTTGTAGTAATGCAATAAGGTTACAATAGCTTAATCATCAGTTGGCAGAAAATAGCTGCAGGGAATAAGTATTGACGTGTACAAATTTTCTCTGGTGTGCATATATATGTATCATAGTTTATGCATATGTGTTTGTTCTTTCTAATTTGTTTTTTTGTTGTTGTTTTTTGTTTTCTGATAATGAAGATAAGACTGAATGGAAAATTCATTTCAACTGAAAATTTCGCTTGTAGATTTGTTTAAAATTGTGTACTTGTAAAAGTAGACACATCTGCATCTTAATGTACAACCTTACTACCCCTTCCCCATCTCTTTCTGCTTGTGTATTTAATATACATAGTGGTGAGAAACTGTCAAGAGAGCTGAATTAAAGAAGGTCTTCAGAGAATAAGCCCCCCCTCGTGAAGTATTTCAGCCCTTAACTTTTATGCTCTAAGGAGGTCAAGTCACATCCAGATCATGACTCCAAAGTGCCCTTCTCCTGAGACTTTTAACTTCTTCCATTATACTTTCAAATTGGACAATGAATTCAATCAAGATCAGTTACGTTGATGAACTTGAATGGAATAAGATATCTGGCCTCAAACCATTCTTTCCTGATGATTTCTGATTATATTATTGATCTTGGGAGGTCTGCTGAGAACTCATAGTCATCCACATCACACAGAAGTCTTCATTCCCATGCCCCATGCCAATTGACTCCATTCCAGATGACCCCCATGCTAGAAGACTTCATTCTCATGTCAATTGTTAATTGGTGGTGGATTTTAGTTGCCAAACCATATTAAGTTTCTCAATAACTACAATATCCTTCCTGTTGTGTCCTATTTTCCTTATGGTTTATAAAAGTTCCCACTACAACCACACTCATTATTCCTGATGGCATGCATTTCTCTTCCCACAAAATAGTTATACCTTTTTCCTGAGTATGCAAAACCAACTTGCTGAAAAAATTCTCAACTTTTGTTGCACACCTGATATGGACATTTCAATACAATGTTAGTTATCTTTTCCGCTGATTCAATGTGTTCTCTGCATTTGGGTGAGCATTCTTGTTGATTTATGATGCTCTTGATTCAATCTATTCTTGTGCTGCTAAGATCACCCCTACAGTTTCTTTCTTCAGTATGCTTTTTCTGTAGTAGTAGCTTGTATGATGTTCTTGTCATCTCTTATCTTCATTTTTTCCTTGTTCTTAAAAATGCTGAGCGAAGCTTTCCATAAAACTTTGATTTCCTTTTTTCTGCTTATTCTTATTTTCTCTTTTTTGGATTTCATACATTCTGTAAATAGCCTTTTACTTGTTACTTTTTGAAGGAGTGTTTCTTCTTTTTTTTTCCTTAGAGGAACCTATACTTTTCTTTAGTTTTAATATCACTTTGATTTTCATTAACCTTTTCTTCATTTTGTTCTTTTCCATTATAACCAGCTCACATCAGATTGGGATGCATGCTCCTGAGCATTGTGAGTTGCTTCTTCACTATCTTGTTGGTGCTCTTTAGAGTATCCAATGATACCTGATTTATACCTTATTAACAATTTTGCCCTTCTGTTGATTGCTTGTATGATGTTTTCCACATTCAATTTTGGGTTTTATAATCTTCTTTATTCTATGAAAAATATTGCTGAGAGTTTCTTTCATTTCTGTACTTTTGATTTTATCTTATTTTAGTAATCCTGGATATTTATGTATCTTCTGCATCAGAGGATCTTATATTCTTATCCTTTGGTGAAACTATTCCAATACAGTTTATTTGCTTCCCTAACATCACCTTTATCCTTGCACATTCTTTGATTCCAAAATCATCCCAATATTGCCGCAACAGATTGCCATAAGAACACCAGTTGGGTTTTGTCTTCACCATAAAGAGATGATAATTCATTTTTCTCTTATGCTTTCTCAATAAGGAACTTTCCTTAGCTTTGTTTAGTATTGTTCTCAATGGGAACAGTGTGATTACAAACAAGATGGTAGTGAAACTACCCTCTTGAAAGATTCCACAGCTGATCCCTATCTCCTCCTGGTTTTAACTTTATTCTCTAATGATATATTTTATTTTCAAAAAGGGATTTAATCTTTTCCAAGAACTTGAAGACATTGATCTGGAAATGTGGGACTACTACTACTACTACTACTACTACTACTACTACTACTACTACTACTACTGCTGCTGCTGCTGCTGCTGCTGCTGCTGCTGCTATAATTATTATGTTTTAGAAAAATATGAGATCTCTAGTATTGAAAGCATGCTGCTGAGAATTCAATGCAGATGGGCAAGACATGTTGTTTGAATGCAAGATGAGCACATTCCAAAATGTCTTTCGTATAGCCAGTAAATAGATGTAATCTGCAGTAAAGGAAGATCCCTACTAAGATATAGGGTTAAGTTGAAACAATTACTGAAATCCCTACAACTTAATGTAACATCTCTGGAAATTAATTGCCCAGGTCAATCTAAGTGGAGTAAAATGCACGATGTGTTTAGACAATTTGAGTTGAAGAAACAGAAGAGTAAAAGAATTATATCCTGTAATCAACAGACACATTTTCCAATCCCAGGTAAAATCAAAATCACCATTGTTTCCATTGTGACTTCATACAAAACCTGTACGTAGACTCAAATTACATTTACACAACAATCCAAATTGATGCAACTTTATTATTTTTAAACCTTTCATTCAGACACACATACATTGAAATTGAAGAGAACAGCCATCAACATCATTATTACTATTTTCATTATTATTATCATTACACTGGGAGTCTGCTTGGTTTTTGTCTATCTTGGATTTTATGCAATTAGTCTTTAATACTTGATTTGTGCTGCTATTAACAAACTTTGTGTCTCTATTTTCAGCCTTCCTTTCTGCAATCATAGCCATGTTTCACTAGTACTATTTGCTGAAACTATCTTCAGGAATCTACCATGCAAGCCTTCTCCTGCTAGCCAGATAACTTCGTTTAGGTTTTTGGTTTCCCTTTCTGTTGCAGTGACTCTAACAGGTTTTAATAAACTTTCTTAATTTTTACCCACATGGGAGTCTATATCTACTCTAGCTAACTCCACGCAGTCTTCTACTGATATTAACCCTCTTTCACCTTCCTTTCTAGGTAAGTATATTCTTGCTACTCCTGCTCTTGGGTGGAGTCATCCATTTATATTGAAATCCTTCTTAACTCTTCTGTCTAGCTTTGCTAATTCAGTTTTTGTCCAGTCTACAAAAGCTGCTGAGTGTCTAAGTAATGATACTGCCCAAGTATTTACAGCCTCCACTAAATTCAGACCATTTAGTTTTGACTTCATTAGCTTTCTTACCCTTCTGATGTACTCCTTCTCAATTTTCGTTTTCATTTCTATAGTTAGTACTCGGTCAGATTCTAATACTTATAGATAGGTGGAAATTTAGACAGTGTCACGTGACAACTAGCTGGGGCTGCCTGCTGGAGCCTAGCAGCAGATATAAAAAGGGGAACTTGACATGACGATCAGTCGGACGCTGACACTCGTTGATGTTGCATCGAAGAGGCCAGGGAATAGAAGAAAGAAGACATACACCCAACACCAGAGCTGAAGACACCTCCGAAAGGAAGGGCCCCGCCACGTCAAAACGGTAGAGGAGTAGGGGCCGAAACCGGACGTGGTTCCTCCTGATGATGTCTTGAGCTAACTGGATCCTATAAAGGAGCTGTTGTGGTAGCAGACCACAAAACATGGTTGAAATTCCTCCTATAACTCTCTACTTCCTTTCAATGATTTTAATGTCTCACCATCTGGTAATTTGATGCCTTCGCTGTTGACTACCTGTCTCTTTCTCATGACTAATATTGCACACTTATCTATGTCAAATTCCATGCATATATCTTTGCTGAAGAGTCCTACAGTCTGTATTAAGGAATCTATCTCTTTTTCATTCTTACTAAAAAGTTTCAGATCATCCATGTAGAGCAAATTTATTTCTTTGTAGAATCTCTTCTGATCTACTCTGAATCACCTATTCTGCCGGTATCCCTTCATTCTTTGGTTGTATCTTACCATCTTTGCTTTCTTTGCAATAAGGTGCTGTTTCAGCTCCTCCATTACCACTTTCAGGCTTTTTCTTTCAATATCATACTCCCTGTCCAGTGACTTGTATTTCTGTTCGCTTTCAAACTCCCCTTTCTCATTTCAGTCCAACACAGAAATGTCCTTCGAGAGCATATCTAACCCCACCTATATTCTTCCTTTCCACTATGAATCTTTTCTTTTGTCACCTTCATTATATTTCTTTTTCCTGACATCAACAATTTTCTGCTATAATAATACTTGCTGCCTTGATCAAATTATTTGTTTCTGAGATGTTTTTTGTTGTGTTGTATTTCAGAATTTCATTCACCTTTTTCGTTTCTTGGTTCAATTTCCACTGATCAACCTTTTTAAGGTTGCAAATAATATCACTATCATTCTCCTGTAGCCTTGCCTTTATTCTGTCATAGATTGCCTTTTACCCATCTGTCATGTCACCATTAGTTTTATTGTCTTCTTGCAGATCACCTATATGTCTCTCATCGAGCAAGCTATCACAGTTACTTTCCTATGGTTTATTAGAGATCTCACCTCTGTTTTCTGCTCTGAGATTACTTTTATCAGTAAGAACTGCATTTTCGCACTTTCCTCTGCTGCTGTTTTCCAAATACACACCTTTTGATAGCTTCGAGCTCTACTCCTGTGAACCAACGATTTTTTTCTTATTGGCTCTAGCTTGATCACATAATCTCTGTTCCGTGAGTTATAACAATCCTCTTTCTCTCCATTGATCAGACATACATTGTCGGTATCCCCTAATATGAGCACCATTTTCGTCTACGGGGTTGCTCAGATAGTAACACTCCATGACCACAACATTGACTTGTTTGTTCCATCTATGTCATGTGTGTTGGTCCATTGCCGGATAACGACAGGCTGGAGCTGGACCAGTATTTCTGAGCCTGCCAGTTGCAACACTGTCACCATCAAGGGCTTCAGTTTCATTACCACCATTTTTCACAATATTTTGTTTTTTTCATTCTCATTCATATGATGTAGCAATTTGCACAAATATCAGTTTTTTTATTGTGTCACCATCACTAGATGTATCATCGATCAGGACATGGGGAGATTCCAACCACTTCATTTACATATTATTATTATCATCACTGATATTATTATTTTCATTTTTCACTATTTGTCATTGTTAATATTTCCTCTGATCCGACATGAGTTTTGGTTAAATGTCATTAACTCTTTCATGTTAGTTCCTTCTAGGCTCCAGATCTTATCTCTTAGTGTAGACAATTTGATAGAGGACCGCTTCTATAATTATGAAGAAATAAATGTAATCAAACGAGACAAAGAACAAACAAAAATTAATATCCACCCCTATTTTTTTCTGTGAGGGGTATATATTTGTTTAATGCTGTGGGTGTGTGTGTATGTGTACGTGGGTGTGCGTGTATATTTATATATATATATGTGTGTGTGTTTAATGCATTTGTGATCAATAATGACTCTTCTTTGTCGTTTGTTTTTATTCAATTTGCTTATGTGTGTGTGTGTCTGCACTTGTTTATACATTACCTAATGTTATTTTGAAATATTAAAATGTGTTTATGTAAAACTGGGGTGTATACGTAATTAATTTGTTTATGTACTTACGTGTTTGTGGTGTGTACTTAATCAGATATAGTCCTTATATGTACTTACTTGGATATAGTCTTGCACTTACTCAGGTGTAGCCCAGTGTTTTGTCAGTGTGGTGAACGCATTTATATGTGTTGCGTGAGTGACAGAGGTGACACACAGTTAAAATACAACGTTTCATTTGGGAAAAAGAAATAAATTTTAATGAGTATTACTTATTCGGATATAGTCTAACACTTTGTCAATTATTTTAGGCTCCATTTGTTGTCTTTATTCCTGATGTTCTTGGATAGATTTTGGAACAGTGTTTTATCGCTCGGTGTTCTCTGGTTATTATTATTATTATTGTTATTGTTATTGTTGTTGTTGTTGTTGTTGTTGTTGTTGTTGTTGTTGTTGTTGTTATTATTATTATTATTATTATTCAAGGTGGCAAGCTGGCAGAATCGTTAGCACGCCGGGCAAAATGCTTAGTGGCATTTCATCTGTCTTTACATTCTGAGTTCAAATTCTGCCAAGGTCAACTTTGCCTTTCATCTTTTCGGGGTTGATAAAATAAGTACCAGTGAAGCACTGGGGTCGATGCAATCAACTAGTCCTCTCCCCACCCCAAATTTCAGACCTTGTGCCTATAGTGAAAAGGATTATTATTGTTATTATTATTATTATTATTATTATTATTATTATTATTATGTTTGACCCTTGTGGCCAACAAAGGAACGATTATCATTATTATTGTTGTTGTTGTTGTTGTTGTTGATGTTGTTGTTGTTGATGTTGTTATTGTTGTTGTAATTATTAACTTATGAAGACATGAAGATTGACATAATTTTTCATGAAGGTAAATAAACAATTAGAAGAGCATGATATATAACAAAACACTGACTGACTTAAATTTTTGAATGGAACAATATTTCAACATTATCTCTGTCTTCTTCAGGCCTAAAATAACAATGGAAAAAAAATAAGGAAAAATGAAAAATTCACAGAAATGCAGAAATCTAAAATTTCAACTAGATGATCCTCATTCTTCCTAGACAAACCAACATATCAAATAGTCTTGCAAATGACACATCTAAAATTCGCTATGCATGCCAAACTTTCATGCATAATTATAGCAGTCACAGTAAAATTTCTGACCAAATTCTTTTAGTTATTAACTGGCACCAAAATTTCAATGGCATTTCAAAAGTGTTACAAGACAGTTATCAACATTTCATAAAAATATCCATGTTTCAAAGAAATATTTCTTGATCCCATATTGTTATCTTTAGACATAACAAAAATATCAAATAGCATCTCTGATTATCATCAAAATTTCGTTGATGTTTCTGAATTCTGCACTCCTAAAAACAGTTGCAAAAAAGGTAAGCTCTTTTAATTGCACAACAGCATGAGCCAGATCAACTTTATTACAAATTCTAAACAAAACCTTTATCCAGTTCTGTATCATCCACTTGAACATCCCCAAGTATGGTAATATTTATGATCTTGGTTTCCTTAGTCATTTTCATCAATTACAACAAAGTCTGGTCACCAAGCATCAATCACTGAGCAATCACCAAGCATTTGATGCAATCACCAAGCATCAAGCACCCTGGATTGTAAAAAGCTACAAGATTTTATACCCATGTCGCCTTCTGGTTTATGCTCGTACCATTTCAATATCTTTTCAAAACAACACTTCTCTCACACTCCCCAATGAACATTCTTACCCATGTCACCACATGTTTAGCTATGCTACCATGCCTCCTTTTGTATTCCTTTCGAGCCAGTTTGCTACACTCATTCATAATATGCGAGACTTCCATTTTTGATGCCACACATCCTAAAAAGGAGTGGTACACTACTCTTATTTATTTGGGACTTAGTGTAATTAGTTTTCTGAGCTTGTTCCTGAGCACTGCATATCACTTCCACAGTGCACATTATCAGATCATTTTTTCTTAGCATCTCCAGGTGTTGGTGTTGTCTTTTTTTTTACCATTTTGCCTGAGGTATTGCCCATGCACTGCATTATTGTTGTTCTCAATCATGCTTCCATAAATTCTTTTGTGTGTGTCACATTTTCATTAGGTAGCAGCAGCAACCAAAGGTTCAATCAACTATTTTCAGACTGTTTTCCTCATTGACAACACAGATCTTGCATCCTATGAGACCTCTGCCTCTATTGTATCTAGACACACATCATCATCGATATTGCTTTGAGAGTGCAGTTCCTTGTTCATTGTCAGCACTTGCCTGGTTTTTCCATCCATTTCCTCAAGCTCATTCTTTGTCCATTTAACAATACTGTGCCATATTGCATTAAGAAGACAGCTCCTGTATTTATTGCCTTGGTGCTGTTCTTTCCATCGAGTCTACTCTCTGTAATTAATTAGATTCTTCTGAGATATTCTTGCCTAAAGCTTTCTTTCATCTCACTCTCTTTGATTTCGTCATTCTTCAAAATACCTCCCTTGTACTCGCATGTGCATACATTTATAGATATACATAGAGCAAAAAACGTCTCTCTCATCTTTCACTCCTACTTTCACTTTCTCACTGACCACTAGTGTGTATGTATATATATGTGTGTGTGTGATCATCATAATACATATACTCTTTTACTCTTTTACTTGTTTCAGTCTTTTAACTGCGGCCATGCTGGAGCACCGCCTTTAGTCGAGCAAATCGACCCCAGGACTTATTCTTTAGAAGCCTAGTACTTATTCTATCGGTCTCTTTTGCCGAACCGCTAAGTTACGGGGACATAAACACACCAGCATCGGTTGTCAAGCAATGTTGGGGGGACAAACACAGACACACAAACACATACATACATACATATATATATATATACATATATACGACGGGCTTCTTTCAGTTTCCGTCTACCAAATCCACTCACAAGGCTTTGGTCGGCCCGAGGCTATAGTAGAAGACACTTGCCCAAGATGCCACGCAGTGGGACTGAACCCGGGACCATGTGGTTGGTAAGCAAGCTACTTACCACACAGCCACTCCTACGCCTATATATATATATATATAATTAAATGTATATATATATATATATATATACATATATATATATATATATATAATTAAATGTATATATATATATATATATATATATATATATATATATATATATATATAATTAAATGTATATATATATATATATATATATATATATATATATATATATATAATTAAATGTATATATATATATATATATATATATATATATATATATATATATATATATAATTAAATGTATATATATATATATATATATATATATATACATAAACACACACACACACATGCACGCACACACTTTTCACAAATTTATCGACTACTTGCAATGATGTTATTTCCCTGATCACAACTTTAAACTTTCTATTTTAATCGTGTATTCTGAGAAACTTTTGGTTCTCTGACTTCAAACTTCTCTCTCTCCCTTGCTCAGCAACACCCTGCCTGAACTTTACTTCAGCCCATTGCACCTATCCAACGCACTCCTTCCACCTCCATTTACAGTATACTCCTGCACAGTGAAGCACACATGCTCTCCTACCATCACTCTCCTTTATTTATCTTCTTCTTTCTTTCCATTACATCTGTCCATGTACCATTTTTAGTCAGGTATGTGAAACTCATCCCTTTATCATCACCGTAATTGAAAATAAGGAAGCGAATCACTAGTGTCAGGTTATTGGTGACTAAACCTGCATCTAGAGAGAGCTTGCTCTGTGAGATGTCCTGTAGATGAACAGCACAGGCTTGACTGTCATTACAGTTGCCAGAACAAGATGGTCTAGGGTGATGAATATAGTTAATTTTTGAGCAGACCCAATAATGGTGAAAGGAAGCCTACAAAAGGATACAGAGAGAGAACGTATGACATCTGGATTGAGACTCAGGGCTTAGATGTTACAGAATAGAGACTGTGTGACCAAGCAAATATAATAAGGAAGAATGGATGGTTAGCAACATTTGAGCTTGATGAGATTAAGAAAGAGAGAATTGAAAGCACAATGAATGATGATGAAGTGGCTAGAGAGAAAGTTGACAAGGCTGTATGGATGAAGACGTTCAGGAGAATGATGCTAGCGTTTGAGAATATAGAGTAACTGAGTGATGAAGACAGAAGAATAATCAAAGACATCGTTGGTAACACTGAGAAACGTTTGGATGTGAAAGTAAATGGACTTAAGAAAGGAGATAGAATTTTGTTCAGGAGTAGAGTTAGAATGTGAACAAAGTACTGAAAGAAGTTAAGACGGATAATATAAATGGAATAAAAAGATTGAGCTCATATCATCTACACATGAAAGAAACTAGGTCATGAACCAAACCATTAAAGAGGAAACTTTGCAAAATGGCCTTGGCGGTAAAGAAGAATAAAGCAATCTATGAACAAAATTCGAAAACATATCAACATTATTATAGTTATTACCGTTATTATTATTATTATTATTATTATTATTATTATTATTATTATTATTATTATTACTGGAACAGTGTAGTGGCCAAAAGAACAATGCCCTTTTCTAAATGTAATTCTTTACATGTTTCTTTCTGTACTGCTTTCTAACTGAATTAACTCTGGTTCCTACTACCACCTTTTGGAGTGAAACTGTGTTTACATAGCAAATAAAACAAATTCTAGACTGAGATTGTATCAGCACTCAAAATCTACATATGCTCCACATTTGCCTTGTCGCTGATCTTACTCTGAGTATTTTAGCTGACTTGGTAGAAACTCAGAAATATAAAGCAGTGTTTAGTGTTTTATTTAATAAGACAGTTTGTTGACAGTTGAAAGAAAGTTATATGTCTACACTGTTAATTATTCGTTATCTAGCAACATGACAAAAATTAATTTGCAGATATCTAACCACTAATGAAGAATGAAACTGGAACTAAAAAAGTAAAATTTTCTGAAAAGAATATGAGAAAACAGAAAATAGCTTTTTGTGTTCATTCACGCACATAGCTACTTTTTCTCTTTCACCTCCTGATTGAAGGTTTCTGACAGAAGATAAACATGATAAATCTGAGTCAGTCTAACCAATATATACAGATTCTTACTTTCATTTGCTCATTTTTAAATAGTCTTATTTATTTTTGTATAATTTAGCAAACCTATTCATTACTGAATATACTGAAAAGATAAACAATTTTAAAATACACACACATGAAGGAAAGAAAAAGAATATTTACTAAGATGTATGTAAGCTTTTCATACTAAAAACAGAGTTTCTATAATAACTAATTTTGTAGAATTCGCTGAGATTGATGACACTTCTTACTATAAAATTTGTCTTCATATTCTTCCAGGAACAAAAGAAAGAAAAGGAACAAACCTGTTTTAAGTAACCTAGCTATTCATTCTCAATGCTTTCTAGCAGATTTGAATGTGAATATACTGATTGCTGTTGTTTTTCAACATTGGATAACATGGATGAATTACATGTGTTATGAACACATTGTCTTAAAGAAGGAGATGTTCTATGGTTATGATAAACCTCAGCAATTGATATATTCATGCATGAATCTACAAGAATGCATTGAGAATGAATAGATACATTATTATTTGAATTTTCACTTTCCTGTATGCACCTCATGAATTATAAACTGTTTACATTGTTTGAAACAAATTTGTAGTTAAAAAAATGCCTGGAAAGGATTACTAGTAAATGCAACAATATGTCATCAACAATTCAGCAAGGAAAACTGTTAAAGAAACAAAGACAGTTACAATACTAATATATAAATGAACAGAAGCAGTGCTGTTGTTTGTTCATAGCATGTTTCATTCTCTGTCACCTTACTTTAGTTAATAAATGCACATTCCCAATGAATGTTGTGATATGCAAATTAACAAAAGCAGTAAATGTTAGTTGTATTTTTCAAAAGTAATTATAAATTATGTAGTAGTCAAAATGATGTCCTCATCCTGGTTGGACATCAGACCAGATATGGACAGCAATTCAACTGCTACATAATATTAAAATTCTTCAACTTAGAAATACAGAATTGTACTTATAAACTGTTCCCTTTCTCTCTCATTCATTTTCTCCATCTTTTTCTGTATATCTCTCCCTACCTCTCTCTCTCTCTAGAAAAGAGGAAACACACCTGATGAGCTGATAACGACCGAATGAAAGCAGTCCAATTAATCTCCAATCTACTGAATAAACCATGTGAAATTACCATAAAGCTTATTTGCACAGTGAAATTAAGTGTACAACTATTGAATATATGGAAATAAATATTTTTACAAATTTACATTTTAGAGCTAGATAATATTCAATTAACAATTAGTGATAATTAAAATGTTGTTCAACCTGCTAGAAATAACAACAAAATTCCATCAAACAACAACCTTCCTTTCTAGACAGTCATGGCCATCACATGACCTGCATTAACCAATGTATCTGCTTTTTGTTTAAATTTAGATGGAACTTTATAAATTTCTTTCCACCAACAGAATTTTTTCAAATTTTCTAAACAGATGTAACCTTGCATGCTGATGACAGAAATTACAATCTTTTTCTCTAGAAATTAATAATAAAGCAGCTACAAGCTTTTGAATTTATGTCATTTTAGCTCATTGGAAACTTCCATTGCTGACAAACTGGAAACCAAAACAAAATGGCTTAATGAAATTTAGATATTATTTCTAGTATTCTGAACTACATAAAGCTGTTGGGCTAAACTAATGCTGAATTGAAATGGAATGCACTGAGAAAAATAGTGTATTCCAATTTTTATAATACATATATATATATGTCGCCTTCATGGCACTTGTGCTGGTGGCACATGTAAATACATTCGAGTGAGATCATTGTCAGTGCCACTTGACTGGCTCCTGTGCAGATGGCACATAAAATACAATATTTTGAGCGTGGCCGTTGCCAGTGCTGCCTGACTGGCCTTCGTGCCGGTGGCACGTAAAAGTACTCGCGGTCATAGGATCGCGGTTTTGATTCCCAGACCGGGCGTTGTGAGCGTTTATTGAGCGAAAACACCTAAAAAGCTCCATGAGGCTCCGGCAGGGGATGGTGGCGAACCCTGCTGTACTCTTTCACCACAACTTTCTCTCACTCTTACTTCCTGTTTCTGTTGTGCCTGTAATTCAAAGGGTCAGCCTTGTCACACTAAGTCAGGCTGAATATCCCCGAGAACTACGTTAAGGGTACACATGTCTGTGGAGTGCTCAGCCACTTGTACGTTAATTTCACAAGCAGGCTGTTCCATTGATCGGATCAACTGGAACAACAACAACAACAATATATATATATATATATATATATATATATATATATATATATATATATATATATGCATACATATATTCACACATACACACACACACACATTATTGATGCTCCACTTATTTTTTTCTTCAATTAAAATAATCCATCACATATTTCAATTACAACTAAAAAATAAAGAGTTTTGGAAAATTTTCTGTAAATTTATTGATACATGGCTATAAACAATTTATATTTTCTAAAAAAAACATGACAGAAAAATAACCTGTCCTAATATTTAAATCCTAGCTGTGAAATTTCCTTATTTAACTGAAGGATTAGCATCAACATTTTATAATGTTTTTTTTTTATGCCGTAACAATTTGATTAAAGATTTGTAGGTATTTTTATTTCTTCAAAATATTTTTAGTTATATGTCTTTAAAATTTACATATAACTAAAATTAAATATGCAAAATATTTGTAAGAGAGAAAAATAACTTCTTAAGAAATATATAATTTTTAAAATTAGCAGATATGAACATATGTATGTATTTTTAAAAAAATGATCTAACTATGTAGAGGAATAAATGTCTCTGAAATCTAACGTTTTACAAGTACATACACGTGTGCAGGTATATGACATATATAAACATACATATAGATATATAAATCTATATGGGTGCAAATATATATATATATGTATACACATATATATATACACATGCATGCACTTATATAAACATATATACATAGAATTAAAGGTAATGCTATTGCTACTTCAGAGTATTCCTTATTTTTAATATTGTTAATATTTATACATATATATTTACATATATATACATAAACATGTATACATATACACATATATAAACATATATACATATATATGCATATATATATATATATATATATATATATATATATATATATATATATATATGCACATGTATATAGAATACAAGAATTTTAATGGAGATAAAACTCCAGTATATAGTACAACTCTTTGTTTTTTGCTTGTATATGAGCTAAAGTTTAATAAAATTTGATATAAAACAAAAATTTCAGATATTTGTCTTAAGCATTCAAACAAACAAATTCATATCAGATGTATGACGAGATATTATTCCATTCAAATAACCACATATTTATATTAAAGCATAGATGATAAAAATATAGAAATATAAGAATATAAAGATAAAAAAATATTAGAAAATATAATATAAACATAAAATACATTAAAAATATAAGAATATAAACATAAAAAATGTATAAGGTGTACTATGAAAGTAGAAAATATATAGTTAGAATAGATTAAAGGAGGCAAGTGAAAGGATCAGTCCAAACCTATGACGATATGGGTTCCAGTTGATCCGATCAATGGAACAGCCTGCTCATGAAATTAACGTGCAAGTGGCTGAGCATTCCACAGACACGTGTACCCTTAACATAGTTCTTGGGGGAGATTCAGCATGACACAGAATGGGACAAGGCTGGCCCTTTGAAATACAGATACAACAGAAACAGGAAGATAGAGTGAGAGAAAATTGTGGTGAAAGAGTACAACAGGGTTCGCGACCACCTCCTACCGGAGCCTCATGGAGCTTTAGATGTTTTTGCTCAATAAACACTCACTACGCCTGGTCTGGAAATCGAAACCGCGATCCTATGACCGCGAGTTCGCTGCTCTAACCACTGGGCCATTGTGACTCCATATATACATACATATATATATATATATATATATATATATATATATACACACACATGCACGCACACACACATATATATACA
Organism: Octopus bimaculoides; assembly: GCF_046866305.1. Lineage (NCBI taxonomy): Eukaryota > Metazoa > Mollusca > Cephalopoda > Octopoda > Octopodidae > Octopus > Octopus bimaculoides. The sequence continues at coordinate 71,744,461 of NC_142935.1, forward strand.
CACACACACATGTATATATATATGTATACATTCATAGATATGCATATAAATGTGCATATGTGTTTGTATATGTATGACTGTGATGTTTACAATATTTATTTATGGTTGTATTATTGAAGAAATGAATGTTTAAAAGAACATATATAGCAGTAAAATGACAAATTCAAACACCAGTTTACGAAATTGTCTCCAAGATTTTTCTCAGTGATGAAAGCAAAAATATAAAACTAGAAAATAAAAAACTTGAGTAAACTCTTCTTTCAAAGAGCAATTTGCATGCTTAGTTATATGAGGATTTTAACTAACTTAATGCAAAATGTAGGTATGACTTTTTATTGACTGACATAGATCATTCAAATTGCACATAGTGGTAGCATAACTTTTCCTCTATCTTTCTTCTTGAGCTTTTTCATTGCAGGCAAGTAATGGATTCTAAGCAGAAACAGCATACTGTCATTGATTCAACCGTCTTAAGTTTCATGCCAATGCACTTGTCAAACTTATAATAAATCTTCATATTGCACAATTTGTCTCCTGTCACACAACTTCCAATTTAGTTCTCAACTTCTATCTCTCTCTTTCACCCCTTTTCCTGTATGTATATTCACACACACACACACACACACACACACTTACATATATATAAGTATGACTAGAGTATTTGTCTCACTGTCTCTTTTTCCCTTTCTTCTCTTTTACCAAACAGCTTTCATTCCGCAATGTCTTCGTTAAAAACATCTTGTTAACTTATTAAGATACCATTGTAAAAAATTTAGTATTTAAAAAGATGTAAATTATGAATGTGAGACATAAATAAAAATATAAATCTGAATTATAAATGCCTCTTCAGAAAACTTACAAGCAAATATTCGCTTAATTTTTGTTTGGTTACTTTTCGTATTAGGTAACTTTTTAAAATAAGAAATGTCATCCATTTATCTATGTATATGTCTGTCTATTTTTCTTTCTTTCTTTTTATCTCTCTATTTCTATTTGTTTTTCTTTCTCTTTCTCTCTGTTTTCTGTTCTCTCTTTTTCTCTTTCCTTTTTTCTTCATTTCTCTTCCATTCTTCCATTCTTTATTGTTTCTATTTTCTTTTCCTTTTTTTTTTTCAATCTGTCTGCATTTGTCTTTCTTTCAGCAATTTTTCTTTTTCCCTCTCTGTTTTCGATTTTCTCTCTTTTCTCTTTTTCTTCCTTCTTTCCTTCTCTCTTCCTGTCTTCTTTCCTACTCTCTTTTTCTATCCCTCTTTCACTCTTTCTCAATCTCTCTTTCTTTCACACTCCTTCATTCTTTCCTTCTTTCTTTCTGTCTTCCTCTCTTTCTCTCAGTATTTCTATTTCTCTCTCTGCCTCTCTCATTATTCTTTCACATTCTCTCTCTTCTCTTCTATTCTTTCTTTTTTTCACAATACACAAATAATCCATATTCACAGGCACTATCTGTGTATCTTAGTTCCATCATTTCAGAAAAATAATTGACTAATTAATTTCTTATATCTATTTTCAAGAAATCACTTACTGACATTTCCATAAAAGCACATAGAAGTAAAGTTACTGATGTCAATAAAGGATGTACTTTGCTGATTCTCTGAACCAACCTCCAGCCATTTGATAAAGATTTGTTCTTTAAGTTGGCATCAATACCTGATCAGCATTCACTATATATATCATTAACCCTTTAGCATTCAGATTACTCCATCAAATATAAAACTTATTCATTCACATTGTTTTGAATCGATCATGATTTATCTCGTAGCATTGAGATTCTGATTAGATGATTGCTTGTTTTCAAAATAATATTGTTGAGTAGGTGTAAGAGGCCAGATCTGACTAGTTTGAACTTAAAACAAGTTGAATATCTGGACTGGATATAGCTAAAAGATTACAAAAATATCAAAAGAAAAGCTTATCAAAATGTGGATTTTATTTGCCAATTAAGGTGTTCACTCAGAGTCAATTATGTGTTCTGCATGACCAGATTATTTTCTGATCAAAGTAAATTGACTACTGACATCACCATCATGAAAAAGTTTCATTCACGTAGTCCATTGCCTAAACTGACATTGTTTGATTGTCAAAATTTCCCATTTAACAATTATCACTATCATACAAACAATGTTATTCATTTCCAATAATCATTGAAGAAATATGTTGGCCACAGGAAAATATTATCCTGCTTGGAAACAAGTGAAAGTTCACAACATCCAGCCCTAGAAAATCTACCTCGATAAACTGCATCTGAATCTTGCAACCATGAAACATTGGATGTAAATAATTATAATAGTGATGACAATGGCAACATGTACAACAATGAAGTACATAGTCATTTGATCTGCTAGAAAAAGAAGTCAAATTTTTTTCAGATTTTTACCATCTTAAGGACAAAGACAAGTTGTATAATGTAGTCTTAGATGCACTATGTCTGCAGAGTGAATGGGATAATCCTGGTTTATTTTGTTTCGGGTTTGGCTAAAAGAAAAAAGGCCTTGCTTATGACACTTTTCAGGTCTTTGTAACAGGTTTAAGGAAGTGAAAATACTATCCTCAATCAAAAGACAGCATTGGTATTAAACTCACCAATGATCTATATTTATTGTCCAAATGTGCCTTGCATGATAACAACACAAACAACAAATGCAAGAATATTATTCCATGGAGAATAAATTAGAATTAAAATAAGAACATGATTCATCTTTAAGAACATTCTCAGAATCCCTAAAAAGAAGATGAATGTAAACTATTCTCCTAAACATGTGAAATATCAATAGAGAAAAAATATGTAGCTTACGTTTCAACAGATTTATAATAAAACATAAATGACTGGATCACAAACATGATCTTCATGACTATATATATATATATATATATATATATATATATATGGCCGTTGCCAGTACCGCATGACTGGCTCTCGTGCTGGTGGCACGTAAAAGCACCCACTATACTCTCGGAGTGGTTGGCATTAGGAAGGGCATCCAGCTGTAGAAACTCTGCCAGATGAGATTGGAGCCTGGTGCAGCCATCCGGTTCACCAGTCCTCAGTCAAATCGTCCAACCCATGCTAGCATGGAAAGTGGATATTAAACAATGATGATGATGATGATGATGATATATATATATATATATATATATATATATATATATATATATATATATATATATATATATGTACAGGGGCTGGACAAAATAATGGGAACACCTAGCATCTTAGCATCATAATTTTGAAATATCTATAAAACTATCAGAAAGCTTGTTTATTTTTATGTTTTTTGATTTATTATTAGTGTTGCTTAATATGTTTTGCTAAAATTGCTGTTTCTTTTCAGATATCATCAGAAAAAGGTAATTAAAATTCATTAAAATGACAGATCTATCAGACTTTCAAAGAGGTCAAATTGTTGGTGCTTGTATGGAAAACAGTTGAAATGTTTGGTGTATCAAGAAGTACTGCCTCGAAAGTAATGACAGCCTTTGAGAAAGAGAGAAAAACCTCCTTGTCAAAGCAAAACTCCAGAAGGAAACCAAAACTTTCAGATAGGGACCATCGGACTCTTATGCGAATTGTTAGAAAGGATCACAAAAGTACAGCTCCCAAAATTACTGCAGAGTTTAATGACCACATCGAGAACCAAGTTTCCACAAAAACTGTTTGCCAAGAGCTGCACAAAGTCGGATTTCACAGGAGGGCTGCAATCAGAAAACCACTACCTTCAAAATCAAACGTTTCAAAGCGTTTAGAGTGGAGTAAAAACCTACAGAATTGCTACCTAGAGCAGTGGAAGAATGTTATTTTCTCGGATGAGTCATCCTTTACCTTATTTCCGACCACCAGCCAAGTATACATGTGGAGACAGCCAAAAGAAGCATTTGACCCAGATTGCTTTCTTCCAACTGTTAAACATGAAGGAGGATCTGTGATGACCAGATGGGGAGGGCTATATCTTGGAAATCTGCTGTCCCAATGGTTTCCCCTCATGGCAGAATTAATAGTCAAGACTATTTAAGCATTTTATCTGACCAAATTCATCCTATGATTGCGGAACTGTTTCCAGAAGGAAACACAATCTTTCAGGATGATAATGCACCAATTCACACAGCTAAACTTGTAACTGAATGGCACGAGGAACATTCTAGTGAAGTTGAGCATCTTATTTGGCCACCACAGTCACCAGATCTCAATATTAGTGAACATTTATGGTGCATTTTAGAAAAACAAGTAAGGAGTCAATATCCTCCATCATCACTACAAGAACTGGAGACTTTTAGCTGAAGAATGGACAAAAATTCCTTTGGAAACAATTCAAACTTTTGTACAAGTCCATATCCCGAAGAATTGAAGCTGTAATTACTGCCAAAGACTGTCCTACCACATATCAAAATAAATTTGATTGAAATCTTAAGGTGTTTCCATTATTTTGTCCAACCCCAGTGTGTGTATGTATATAGATATATGTATAGAGAGAGAGAAAGAAAGAAAGAGAGAGAAAGAGTGAGAAAGACTTAGAGAAATGCATATGCTAATCATTTACATAGCCGTATTTCACAAAATACATTTAATATATGAACATTCTGAGACATTAAACAAGTCCTTATATAACATATTCACACACACACACACACACACACACACACACACACACACACAGAGAGGCACACACACACACAGATGAGGACCAGTTTCCTTTCTTTTAATTTCTTCACTTTTAATTTCTTCATGAACAAACAATGCTGTTCTCACTTAAATTGTGAACATAATAAAACATTTATTTAATAAATTCTCACTGCTATATTAACTTTCTGAAGCACCACATATGTGTACAGGCAATTACAAACTTCTCTAAATCTACATAAATGCTATAGAATTCATAGCATATGTTGACATATTCAAACAGATTCTAAAATACACAAACTTATTTCCACAAAGTCAATACAATTTTATAAATTTTTCTTCAGCTCTTTCAAAATATTAAAAAAATTTTGGATGATTTATTTCTGTCCAACTTCTCAAGTATTTATCTTCATATTAGCTAAAACATAGAAAATAAAAATTCCAAAGAGTTTCATAGTCCAATTTCCCTTTCAATGAAGACTACATGAACTTCATGTTAATTACTGATGCCTTCTTTTACTATATATTCCATAAGTACTTGATCATATCAGCAGATCTTTATTTCTATATTAGGTTGTCATTGATTTTTTAAAAAAATTTTCTAAAATATCTCCAGTAGTTTTATTTCAAATTTTATTCACTTACATATTTATTTTAGTACTGCCCGTCATTCAATTTACGTTACTTCAAATGTACAGCACTTGATTTTGCACCCCGCTCCACAAAAATCTCAAATTGAAAATATTTTTTCCCCCTTAAATTTTTGCTTCATTTTATTTTATTCTTTAAGTTCTTTTTTTTTTGAGAATTTATTAATTTATGAAGGAACTTTGCAAAACTAAGAGATTTTACTTCACTAAAACAAACAAATTTGTCCTTTGTCAGAACAAATAATAAGGAATTATTTCAAGAGAAAAGCAAATGAAATGAAAACAAACACCAATTTATCAAAACTAAGAAAAATATGAAATAATGCACCAAAATGCATATATGCTTTGGTATCTATCACACACACACACACACACACACACACACACACACACACACACACACACACACACACACACACACACACACACACACACACACACACACACACACACATAGGAACAATATTTTTCTGTGGCTGAAGACAACAATAATTATCAGGAGATGATATATCTTCTGGCTCTAAAGAATAAAGTATATCGTCAGAATGTAGTCTTAATTCTTAACTGTTTGAAAAATATGCTTTTGTCAGGAGAGGTCATCCTTGATGGTGAAACACTTGGAACAATCACAAGGGCTCTAATTGCATGCTCATCATATTTAAAATGGTGTGAGTGCAATGGTGGTTTCTTGATAGGTTTAGTGTTTACTGTTGAATTAGATAAAATTGGCATAGCTCCAATGGAGTATATTTCATTGTCTCTGCCTAGAACTGGTGCAAATTTAGTGTATATTGACTAGTTTGCAACTGGATGATGCATAATTAGAGAAGGTTAAAAAATAACAAAGGGTAGTAAAACATGTATAAGTGGGTGTTGTTGGATGTAACAGTATGTATGAATTGCTTTTCCCTGTCTTTCAGGAGCTAAAAGTATTCTGAGAGAGTTGTGATATTTCATTTGTTAATAGAACAAAGTGAATGGGTATTTTGTGTATATTAATCTTTAAAGGCATTCTTGATTATCCCATTATATGGTTTTTCACTTTCTGTAGTTTCTATATCTGATATCAATTTCTTTTATCAGATATTTTCCTTTCAGAAGCACCAAGTTCTGTTGAGTTGTTTGCACGAAGTTTAGAGAATTTGGATTTTGATTAAATATTTCAAATCATTACTTGTGCAGTTATAACTGGCTTTGATAGAAATTTTGCTTATAATTTTATTATATATGTATTGTTGTAAAGGCATTTGTTGGTTATGTTAACCATTTCAGCTATGTGTGGCCAAAGAACTTAAGATTTTGACTCTGGCTACATCTTGAACAGGGGAGAAGAAATTTTCTTATTATGCTTCCATGTAGAGAAAGACAAACTTCAAGACTTAAAACTTGTTCTTGTATCAGTAAATTTCAAACTTAGAGCTGGAACATGGGGCAGTGAGGAAAAGAACTTCAGCTAAAATTAAAATTAAAATAATGATTCTTTCTATCAAATCAGGTATACTTACACATACCTTCCTTTAAGAAACACACATGTACTACATTACACACATTGTTTTATGTTGAAAGATATCCACATAAATTAATTCAGTACTGGACTGCTACTTATTTTATAGACCTTGGAAGGATAAATGGCAAAGGGGATTTTGATGACATGTGAACTCAGAATGTAAAGTCACTCAAATGCATTTTGTTCAATTTGGCACGATTTTGCTTATCCTTAGAGTCATGATTAATCACCAATTAATATCATTTTGGTATTTACTTTTAGTTAGGTTGAACTTAGTCATTGAGTACTACGTGTTTTAGCATGGACGCTCAAAGGTTAACTACTTGGTTAACTACTTGCTTGCTTGTCTATTAAATTATCAACTCAACCAGGTATATTCTTTGTATCACAAATATTCTTAGGAAAATGTACAATTATTATAACTTCCTGTTTTTTTTAAAACACGCACAAAAATATCATCCATCATGTTGTCAATGATAAACTCTTCACACGTCATAAGAATAATATTCTCTTCAAAGCATAAGAAATTATAAAGTTTTGTGAAATTTATTACAACCTATTTCCAATTATCAATTTTTAAACTGATCACATATCAAAGATAGTTATTTAATAAATCACTGACTGCTTCCTGGAACTGATGTCATTATCAAATTTGTTGCAATTTTCTTTGAGTATGACTATAAGCTGTAAATTATCTAAACCATTTCATCTCATGCCATATACATGATCTTGTGATTAAGAAGTTTATTTCACAATCATATGATTCTAGGTTCAATCCCACTGTACATACAAATGTATTTTACTGTACATACAAATGTATATTTGTTAAGTGATTACTTTGGTATATATGGTGAAATGTATACTTTAGTGATGAATTCTATTAAGACTGGAACATGAACTTGATGAGAAACTCAAAGTATGAAAGCCTTGCAAAAAGATTATGGTTAAGACCCTTCCTTCACAGACTAAGCTACAGAACTCCTTTCATGTCCACAAAAAAAGAGAAAGTGGTAAAAACTTACCAAAGAGTTAGAAATCTTACCGATTATAATTATTTACTCCTAGCAGTTAAATTACTCTCTGTAGCTACTCAATGTGATCAACAAGGATATTTGCAACACATGGAGAAACAACAGTATAATCACATCATTATAACAAGTTGATCTAACAAGTGCAACCTCACATCAGTAAAGATGAAGAGTAGTGTGCAATAAAGCCATCCAAGGCCCTGAAATGATGGACATTTGGTTCTGATGATGCCATAACAGTTAGCACCTGGCAGCAGAGCTTTCAGCTGGTAGAACTTGCATCTGCTAGAAGTTGTTTGCAAATAAACTATATGAACGAGTAAACAAATGAAAGAAAGTGGCACTTATCACTTTTAGTTCAAGTTTTGATAACAGGTTTATTCAGATTTATTTAATTTAAAGTTATAGGGTTGCACAAAGTGTCCACATTCTCATATAAACTAAATGTGTGAATTTAAAAGAATTACCAATGGGGTGAGGCAGTGACAGTGATTCTTTTATTATATGTCCCAGACAGGATGTGGTGTTAGGTTGGCAGATTCCAGTAGGGTTTGACATTTCAGTAACAGCACATTGCCTATGGCATAATAATCAGTTTGGTAGCATCAGGTTACATATCAATTTATGTAGCAAGCATGGCCGCATGATGTAAATATAGCCAGCTGATAGTTGACTATGGTGATAGTATGCTGAAGATGAAATAATCTCACTATGTGCAAACAGAGATGTTATACTTTGTACATATATGTACATAGGATAACCAGGACTTGAGTCATATTTCTGGGTTTACCAGTAGCCAGTAGTTTCAAGTTTATTATGGGAGTATATGTTTAGTGACAACAATTGGATAGATGAGTTTCTCTGTAGACAGATAAACTTTTACAGTTTATGCAATTCTCTCAGATACATAGCTGGTAATTATGAACTTCAGATGAAAAAGAAGTTATGTTAAAGATGTTTCATACCCTGTTAAGGGAGTTATTTCCTTGGTTCTGGAGAGAAGTAGATTTCTCCCTGCCCTATACATGATGGAGTACACATGTTGCACAATTCTCCCTTTAAATTTCATTAGCTGTTATGCCTATTAATGTCAATGCCTATTAATGCCTTGTAATGTTAATAGATGGCATGAAATTGGCTCTATAGACCTCAGCTTTTGAGAGACAGAATCCTCTTCTTAGTGGGCAGTCGGTGGCATTTCAACAGTTACAGATTCGGGTGGAATGTTTTTGACTGTATAATTGTGTCTGATTTTGCATTGAATGTTGAAAAAGATATCTAAACAGGAATAACTAGCCTTAACACTATGGAAATCAAAGAATTTATTGTACTTAAGGAAAAATTGTCAAATAAAGATTCAAGAAGCTTCAAGTTAAGTTAGTGAAAACATTTACATGGAATGGAGGATTAAATCTGATTACATCTGTGTCTATCAATCTCTTAAGATATGGGTGGTAATGGGATTCATCCACAGACATCAAATTATCAATAAAGCACTCTCTCCTAGTATCTCATTATAATGGGATGTGATCCTGTTGAAGATCTCTCTGTCTGCCACTGGAATGGAGATTCTTTAGAGTAAAAGATGTGGTCAATTGAGGCACCTTATATTATCTGATAATATCCCAATTGATACTTTGGACAAAAGAATTGGCAATTCCTGAGTACAGTATGTGATCTGGGGATTGATATGAACAGCAGTGCCTTGTTTCACATGCATATCACCAAAATGGGGGCAATGTACAAGTAAATGGCTGAATGTATTCTGAGAACTTCCAGAACAAGTGACCAGGAGTAGGGATAGATGTTTTCAGAAACAACTTGACCTTCTGCTGTTCAAGGTCCCAGATGAACCTATATCATGGTAAGAAACTCATAAGAGAGCAGCAATCACATAAAAAAGGGTCACCCCAGTATGGCCACAACCTTTGAGCTGAAATGTATAAAAAAATATAGCTATATATATATTGAACATGTAACTATGTTCTTGTTTCATAATTTTTATTAGGGCTTTTGACTTTTTTATTTGGTTTGTTATCAGACTAGGAAGTGCATTGGCTTCTGTGCTCCAGTTTTTACTGTTGTGAAAGAAATTGCACCTTTGATATTACTAAATATTTCAACCATGTCTGGCAGAAAAATCTCCTGTAAAGCAGTTTGCCTGAGGGCTACATCCATCTATTTTCACTTAGACTGATTGGTTTCTGTTCGACTGCACTCTCATGTCTTGTGCTGATGGAGTTCTCTTTGATGTGATGTCACCCAGAGTTCAGTTTTGTCTCCCATACTTTCCTTTTTATACCTTATTGACCTATATACCTCCAACTCCAACAGTGCTCATTCCCACATAGATCATAATACTCATTATTTCTCTCTAACCTTCTATATTCAAGCATCATCTGCATGAAACATAGATACCTTTTGATAAATTTGCACTAATTCAATGAGAATAAAGCTTTATGAAATCAAGCCAAACTTTTCACCTTCAGCAGCAAAGGGATACAACTCTGCACATGTAAAGGAAATGTCAATACAATCCTAAACTCCTAAACATGAACAGCATGCATCAAAAGCCTTCCGCATTGTTGGGTCTCAACATCATCTCCTCTGGCAATGAGATTAATCAATATCTGTAAAAAATACCTATTGCTGATATTCACAAGAAACACAGATGCAGTGAATGGATAGCAGGAGATTGCAATTCTGAAGATGCATGATTGGTCATTAGTGTTAATTGTCTCAAGCAACGAATTATAACACCACAAACAATTTGTGCTGTAAACAACAGCTAGAATGCATGGTTCACAGATCTCATTTCATAGATAATGACTAATAAAATGGAAATTACAAAAAATTAAAAAATGACAATAGAAGCTATGTAACAGGGATGTATTATTTATGATAGCAGAATGAAGACATAAGACATTAGTACCACATGATTTAATATCGTTAGATCATAACTGGTATTGCTTTTAGTGTTTGTTGTTGTCATCATTTGATCCTTTCCATTTTATTTCATTTGGCTGTTTACAGCTCAGACATTTCAGATCATTATTATATTTTAATGACAAACAAGCCATGTTCAGGAAACTAACCATCCCCCCTGCAATATGATCATGATGATGATCATGGACATCATCATCATCATCAGCAGCAGCAGCAGCAGCATCGGCATTGTCATCATGATGTTCATCATCATCATCACCATCACCATCACCAGCACCATTGTCATCGTCATCGTCATCATCATCATCATCATCATCATTATTATCATTATTAGCAGTAGTAGTAGTAGTATAATCCCAAGAATATTCTATGACTTGCGTAGTGAAAATAAAACCTAATTCTCTCATAAACAATACAAACACAATACGCACATTTAAATTCACCCACAGTATGTATGCTATCTTGCATATGAGAAAATATTGTTTATGGCTTCACTAAATATCACAATATATATGTATGTGCACACACACACACACATACACACACACATAGAGAATGAGAGCAGTCATTATCATCTTGCTGTTTTCACCATCAGTTTAGTTTCCAATCTTAATATGGTTTACAACTATTATTATTTTTCTAGAGTCAGATTTCTTTAATGCTAAATCTCATGACAGTCATATTGATATAGCTGAGTAATTAAGTGGTTGCTTGTAATTACATGTTTCTGGGTTCATTATCAATGTGTGGTACCGTGTGCACATTTCCTTAACTGTGGCCTCGGTTTGGTCGATATTTAGGTAATAAATTTAAGCGCCGAGCTGGCAGAAACGTTAGCACACTGGGCGAAATGCATAGCAGTATTTCGTCTGTCTTTACGTTCTGAGTTCAAATTCCGCCAAAATTGACTTTACCTTTCATTCTTTCAGGGTCGATGAAATAAGTACCAGTTACATAATGTAATAAGTACCAGTTATGTAATCAACTTAATGCCTTTGTCTGTCCTTGTGTGTCCCCTCTGTGTTTAGCCCCTCATTGGTAATAAAGAAATAAATAATTTAGGTAAGAGATTTGTAGCAGCAAACTGTACAGAAGCTGGTCATATACACACACAAACATGTTTGTCCCTCCTTAAATGTTCTACCATATTTATCATTCTACCTCTTCTTCCCACCAAGAATTCCCTATATGAAGGATAGCATCAGATCTGTTTATGTCCAATACATCCTTCCAGCATTTTTATGCTGCCAGCCATCCTCCTTCTTCCCCAGTCCACCTGCTATTGCCACCCATCCCACCTTCATCATCATCTGTTTCTATTACTTTATCTGTATCTGTCATACAAGCAAGCATGTGCCTGTCATCACTGTCACTCTTTCATTACCTCCTCCAGCAATATCACTCTCTCATTCTTCTCACTCTTTCCTTTGCAACACTCTCATTGCAATTACTCTGTTTCTCTTAATCATACTCTCAGCACTGTTTACTCAAACAGACCTTTAGGCACTTTTAAATTCAAGCTCATGTAATTCTTGCAGTTCTTTTGTGTGTGTGTGTGTGTGTGTGTGTGTGTGTGCGTGCGCACGCATGAACACACACACACACACACACACGCACACGTTTACATATATATTGTTGGTTGTCATAAGAATTTGAGAGAATATGAAATAATTCTTTTTGGGAACAGTGAATCTCGAAGCTCACAAAGCTCTAAATAATATTTATGCCCTATTATTTATGGCTTTATGGTTTTATGAGCTTTGAGGTTCACTTTTCGAAAAAAGATGTGTGTCTGTGTGTATGTGTATGTGTGTGTGCATGCATGTGCATGTGTGTGTATGTGTGTATGTGCATGCATGTATGTGTGTGTATATGTGTATGTGTGTAGACACATATTTAATAAAAAGTTTGATGCAGCTACATATCACTTAAAGTTTAGTAAATATAGGACAAGTTTTGGAAGTGTTGGATGTGTCCAACTCATCAGATGTTTGGAGACAGAGAAGTGAGTTTGAAAGAGAATTCGATATGACTTCTAGGTGTTAAGGCTACTATTTATCAACTGATGTCAAATGGTCATAATGCTACAAAGGTGACATCAGTGAATTTCTTTTATTTTTGGTCCACATTTCACAGACAGGATGTTGTTTGCTGTAAGGATGCTGGAAACTCTTTTGATGTTAGTCCACTGTGTGCTATATTTTGTGATACCAGCTCCATGTATTGAGTAACACACTTGCTGGGGTTTGCCCTCGTCACATGATTAGTCATCATTTTGTGAAATTTGAATATATTAATGTCAGCACTCATTATACTGAGATAACCATTTTGATGTTTTTAGGCTACGAGTGATGTATGAAAGTGAAAACATTTCAAATTTAGTGAAATTTAGTGAAAACATTTCAAACATTATTTAAAGAATGGCAAGTTTCAGTATAGTTAGATGGGAATAAACATTTTGATTTGTCCTTTCTATATACATGAACAATATTTACTCCATTTCTTTGAAATTAAAATAGTTATAAAAACATACTGTTATGGCAGGAGTGATGTTAAAGAAGTGAAACTAAGCTAAGGCTAGAAATATGATGTAGAAAAATGAACACTATAGAGAGTGAAGTATAGGTTTAGCAAAGAGGATATTTAAACTGAGCAGAGGGGGCAGTAATTGTTTCAAAAATATATCAAAGATGAATTTTAAAAAAATATTATTGTAAATTGACTCCAAGACTTGTTTATAGTTTTGGTCACATATTTAGATATACTTGTATCAGCATCATTATCTGCATGTGTGTGTGTGTGTGTGTGTGTGTGTGTGTGTGTGTGTGCGCACGTGTGCGTGTGTGTGTGTGTGCGCACGTGTGCGTGTGTGTGTGTGTGTAAGATTGCTAGAGTCAAGCTCTTGCTATGTTATTACAAAGCAGGAATTAGACAACATGATACAATACCAGAATCTTTATTCACAATTATACTAGTGAAAACCATGAAGCAGATAATGAAAAATAAAAGTTGTTTGACCTTCTTTATTGGCATTCAGCTACACTATTTAGCTTATGTTGATAAAATTATAGAAACACAGTAGCTTGATCACTTCCATTTTGTTTCAATTCAAGTTGGACTGCAAGTCAATTCTGGCAAAATTCAAGTAATGATTAGGTATTTTGGAACCTTGATCAAATGGTGAATTGGATATTACCGGCTGAATTGGAGTAAAATTTGCTACTTAGGTGCAGCTTAAAAAATGGAATCTCAGATAAAATGTAAGATCAATAGAAGTATTGTATGAAAATATCATTAGTTTCCTCAGCTTTGAACTGCTTTACTGTAAGACTTCAGTTGATAAGGATGCTATAAAAACTGTCAGTGCTTCTTATACTCTTAATATGTCACTGACTTTTGGGTGCCATTAGCTGAGTACATTCTGTAACAAGGACTCAGGGCAGGATAACTTCCCCCACCTCATCCCACTAATCTGTAAAATCCTGAAAAAGATGACACATCTTTCTGTAAGTACTGTAAATTAAAAAGAAAAGAATATACAGAAAATATAGACACTTACCTGCAAGAAAGACATTTCTGTAGAAAGGAAGATGCTTCTATAAGTACTTACCTGCAATTATAAGAAAAATTGTTTCTGTAAGAAATTTATCTGCAAGTGCCAAATGTATCAACTTTTTACTAGAAATATCACAATGCCTTATTCAATATGTCATACTGTACTTGTATCAGCAATGAGACTGAATGATAGTTGAAGACAAGTAGTGTATAGCTTGCTTTACAAAGACAAAATATTCTTTCACAGATTTATAATAATGCTAAATCACCCCTAGTCATTGAATGGTAGTTTTATTTTTTTCAGCCTCAGACAGATGTGAGGTAAAGTTGATCTCAGCATGATTTGAGCTCAGAACATAAAGAGCCAAAGAAGATACTGCAGGTATTTTGTTTGACATTCTAATGGATCTCTCAATGGTATTTAATTGATTAATGGTTAATTGATTTATGATAAGCAAATGCTTCTATTGTCAACATGCCAACTTCTCTACCATAAAGATAACAAAATATATTCATAACAAACTTAACATGTAAAGACTAAATTTTGATGTGAATTCTTGTCACAATAGTAAGAGTAGCTAGTCTGGCATAATTTTTTTTTACTTATCCACTGAAGAGAAGCCTGCTTATAATGTTTGTAGCTTTTTTCCGGTGAGAGAAATTTATGAAATTGAAATTAAGTTTGTACTTCTGTTCAGTTGGTACTTGTAAGAAGCATTTAGTCACAATGGAATTTCAGAAGGTGAAATGCTTGAGAAGATTATAGGTCAACAGGTTTAGTATGAAGGATGAGGAAAGATTGGTGTGAGGTTAAGAGAGGATTGTAATAAATAGATTTGGCTGAAGGTTGCATATTGTTGTTTCTGGGAGCAAAGCTTATAGTAATATCACAGATGAGGAAGCGAGAAAAATAATGTAACTGAGAGCCAGTTATTTTGATGTGTTGAAGTGTTATGTGTGTCAATCAGCCGAATGTCATTTCAAATAGGCATTGAAAAGTAAAGTAAAATTCTATAAAAGAAGCATGCAAATATACATAATACAGCATGGATTTATGTTATCTAACCTTCAAGAAGCCATTGTTTATGGATTAAATATTGATGTTGTAAGATTATTCACTATCACTAACCCCCATAAGTATCGATACATTATTTATTATCAGCCTTTCATTATCATGATCACTTCAACTGTATATGCTGAGTTATTTATTTAGTTTTCTAAGATATTTTTGGCTTCTAACGATCATAGAGAGAAAGTATATTTAATCAAAAGCAAACTCACAATCATTCACATATAATTATGTGGGTTGAGTCAATGTGCAGGATTTCACACCAAGAGTTTTCATTTCATGATAACGTGTTTTTAATTTTACATATAGTGTCCTAAGTAATATTATAAAGCATATCAGTAAAATAGAAAATACTGTAATATGATAATTCAATGAAAATAAATAATTTAGTAAACTTATAACAAATGAAAAAAATGCTTTTTCCACCGTCTCTCTGTCCCCCATCTCTGTATATATATATATACATATACATATATATATATATATATATCACCCCCTCCACCGGAAGTTCATTCCTCTGTCATCCTGTCAACCTCGGCTGTCTCCCAGAACCCATCTAGTGGCCTTGGCCATCCTCTCCCCTACCTTTGGGTAGCGCATTAAGTTTGAGAAATGTTTGCAGGTTGTAGGTACTGTTTTGCTTATGAATTCTTCCAATTGCAAGTTTTCTTTTCAGGTACACGACACTGCTTTTCCCCTTCCCAGGCTACAGGCCCACACCCCCAACACCCATACTGTTAGGATTGGCACTCTCAACGTCGGCACGCTGAAAGGTAGATCTGGTGAAATTGTTGAGATGCTTGAACGGAGACGCGTAGATATGTGCTGCATCCAGGAAGTAAGATGGAGAGGAGGTTCTGCGAGGTTCCTCACAGGCAAAGAACACAGGTACAAGATTTTCTGGGCAGGGAACACTGACGGGGTCGGGGGCGTAGGAATACTTCTAGCGGAGAAATGGGTGGATAAGGTAATCGAGGTCGTTAGAGTAAGTGACAGAGTACTTAAGATCAGACTAGTGCTTCATCATAGATTAGCTACTGTCATCTCAGCATATGCACCTCAACCGGGGCTACCAGATGGTCTGAAAGACCAATTCTATGACACCCTCTTGCAAACTACCTCGTCGACGAGTGACAGGTACCTTCTCTTTGTGGCTGGAGACTTCAACGGTCATGTCGGACGTCGTGCTGGGGGCTTCCATTGCATACATGGAGGCTATGGCTTCGGTTCCCGCAACGAGGAGGGAACCAGACTGCTGGAGTTCTGTGATGCAACCAATCTTATGGTCTGCAATACCAACTTCAGGAAACCTGCCAGTCACCTAGTCACCTACCGCTCCGGCAGACACTCTAGCCAAATCGACTACATCCTCGCCAGAAATAGGGAAAGAGGGCGGCTTATAAATGCCAAAACCTACCCTGGCGAAGAATGTACCCCACAACATAGATTAGTAGTTAGCGACTTTGGGATCAAGGCAAAATGGGTGCCCAGAATTAGACAGGCTTGGAGAAGAAGGGTGTGGAAGCTTAAAGACCCTGCAAACGGACAGAGACTTAGAGACGAGTTACTTGAAGCATTTAACGAAATAGAAGGGGATATAGCATCATACAACGTGGAAGACAATTGGAGATTTCTGCGGGACAACCTGTTGAAAGCCACCGACCAGATTTGTGGGTGGTGTAAGGTCCCCTCCCGACCCAGAGTAACGTGGTGGTGGAACAAGGAGGTAGACAGGGCTATTAGACAAAAGAAACAGGCTTGGAAGGACTGGAAGAACGGTGGTAGCAGGGAATTGTACCAATCTGCCAGAAGGGAAGCTAGGCAACAGGTTTATTTAGTCAGAGGGGAAGCGGATAAGGAAAGATTTGCCAATGTTCTGCGCCGTGAGGACCAAAGACTCGAGGTATTTCGTGTTGCAAGACAGTGTAGGAGAGAGAATAGTGATGTTGTAGGAGAGAAATGTGTTCGCATGGATGATGGTACGCTTGCATTAAATGAGGATACAAAGAAAGAGGTCTGGAGATGCCACTACGATAGATTGCTTAATAAAGAGAATGAATGGGAGAAAGAGAGCCTGCCGTATGTCGACCCAATAGAGGGACCAGCTATCCGAGTTGATAGCACCAGGGTAGATAAAGCAATTAAGAGTATGAAGACCGGGAAAGCCCCCGGCCCATCAGGAATCACTGCAGAGATGCTCAAAATATCTGGCAGTGTTGGCTATAGCCTAGTCACCCGTATTACGAACCAGGTGATACACGAAGGAGTCATACCCAATGACTGGTGTAGCAGCATCATAGTCAACTGCTACAAAGGTAAAGGGGACGCTTTAGATACAAATAATTACAGAGGCATCAAGCTGTTAGATCAGGTTATGAAAGTTACAGAGAGGGTCATAGCCCAACTAATTAGGGAGCGAATCAATTTAGATGAGATGCAGTTTGGGTTCGTGCCAGGTAAAAGCACTACTGATGCCTTATTTCTAGTGAGACAGTTGCAGGAGAAATACCTAGCTAAGGATAAACCTCTGTACCTGGCTTTCGTTGACATGGAGAAAGCCTTTGACAGGGTCCCCCGATCCCTTATCTGGTGGTCAATGAGGAAACTTGGGATAGAAGAATGGTTAGTGAGAGCTGTGCGAGCCATGTACAGAGATGCTGCCAGTAAGGTGAGGGTGGGAAATGAGTACAGCAATGAATTCCGGGTAGAGGTAGGGGTCCACCAAGGTTCCGTCCTCAGCCCCCTATTATTTACCATAGTCCTCCAGGCAATCACAGAGGAGTTCAAGACAGGTTGCCCCTGGGAGCTCCTCTATGCTGATGACCTTGCCCTAATTGCGGAGTCACTATCAGAACTAGAGGAGAAGTTTCAGGTGTGGAAGCAAGGTCTAGAATTGAAGGGCCTTAGAGTCAACCTAGCTAAAACCAAAATCCTAATAAGTAGGAAGGTAGATAAAACACAAACCCCTTCAGGTAGATGGCCCTGCTCAGTATGTAGAAAAGGAGTAGGTAGTAACTCTATAAGATGTACCCGGTGCAAGCTATGGACACATAAGAGGTGCAGCAACATCAAAGGCAGGTTAACTAACAAGTTAGTTTTTGTTTGTGGCAGATGTTCAGGTGCAATAAAGACTGCAAACAAACAGGAAACAACTTCTATCTCATTCCAGGGTGAAAAACTAGAGGTAGTCGATAGCTTCCGCTATCTGGGCGACCAAGTTAGTAGTGGGGGTGGGTGCGCTGAAAGTGTAGCTGCTAGAATAAGAATAGCCTGGGCAAAGTTTAGAGAGCTCTTACCCCTGCTGGCGACAAAGGGACTCTCACTCAAAGTAAAAGGCAGACTGTATGACGCATGCGTACGAACAACCATGCTACATGGCAGTGAAACATGGGCTGTAACTGCTGAGGACATACGTAAGCTCGCAAGGAATGAAGCCAGTATGCTCCGTTGGATGTGTAATGTCAATGTGAATACCCGTCAGAGTGTAAGTATCTTGAGAGAAAAGCTGAACATTAGAAGCATCAGTTGTGGCGTGCAAGAGAGACGATTGCGCTGGTATGGACATGTGGTGAGAATGGAGGAGGATAGCTGCGTGAAAAAGTGCCACACCCTAACAGTTGAGGGAACCCGTGGAAGAGGTAGGCCCAGGAAGACCTGGGCTGAGGTGGTGAGGCAAGACCTTCGTACATTGGGCGTGTGTATATATATATATATATATATATATATATATATATATATATATATATATACATATATATATATACATATACACAATCATGTTCATATTGGAACTGGTGACATCTATTTCGCTCAACATGGATTATAATCAAACCATTCTCTCTTTCTTGATTCCACTAATAGACATTACCGGTTTCCTTCATTTGCTCATAGATCTACCTAATGAACACCTATTTTAATTGAAGTTTTAACTGAATTTCTTCTCCCTTTCTTGAGAAAATGAATATGAACTACAATAATTATCACTGATGAGTAATATTCCTTCACTGTCACATCTGTTTAACCTCTCCTTCTCTGATGATAGAATAATCAGCTATGGAATCCTCACTTGACACGATGTTCCAATAGCTTGGATATTCTAGAAACAGCTGTTAGAGACTATGTATACCTTTTTATTATATATCTAAATTAAATGCCTTTGTCAAGTTTGGCCAAATGGTTTGCATTTTCATTTCTGGTTTAATCTATATATATATACAACTATATTCATACATATATACACGTGTGAGTGATATTTGTATACATATGTGCATGCAAATATTTGTGCATTTGTGTCAGCATGTGTGCATGTAGCATGCACGATTTCTCTTTTCACTCATTTCTAGTGGAACACACACAAGTGAAGGTCTGTACTGGAATGTAATAAGACAACATTATAGATCTTTTTTGTTTCTGTTCTTAAAGATATTTAAAGTGAATCTGTTACTAATTTAAGTTATATGTATACAGTAATCCCTCACCATATTGTAGTTCTTCTATTGTAGTTTATTACTTAAGCTTATGTCAATTCCTCCGTGGTGTTGCTTTGCATTTAGAATAAGATAAATATATACAAATTATGAAAATCATCATCACCATCATCGTTTAACGTCCTCTTTCCATGCTAGCATGGGTTGGACGATTTGACTGAGGACTGGCAAGCCAGAAGGCTACACCAGGCTCCAATCTGATCTGGCAGAGTTTCTACAGCTGGATACCCTTCCTAACACCAACCACTCCAAGAGTGTAGTGGGTGCTTTTACGTGCCACCAGCATGAGGGCCAGTCAGGCGGTACTGGCAACGGCCACATTCAAAAATGGCCAGGACAGTGTTTTCCCTTCGTGAATTTTCACCTATCACAGGGGTTTTGGAATGTAACGCCTGCAATAGTCAAGGGATTACTGTACTATAAAATCTTCTGATTGATATAGTACTTGTTAGAAATTAGTGGGGTTATCTCTTAATGCCTGTTACTTATTCTTATGGTCATTTTGTCAAACTACTAAGTGAAGGGGACATAAGCAAACCAAGACTGGTTGTCAGGTGATAGGCGAGGATAAACACACAAACACATACATACATACAAGCATACATACACACGCACTCACACACTCACACACACACACACACACACACACTCACAAACATGCACAAATCTACTGTTGATATTGTTGAAATTCCAGAGCCTTAGCTCTGATGATGCATCCTTCCAGCTTGGGCCAATTGAAGTACTGGTCCAAGACCCAACTCACCAGTTAGAGGGAAACTTAGTTAGAAACTTAAGAGAGGCACTTAGAAAAGTTTTTGCTCTCTACTGCTACAAATAACTTGTTGCGTTATGTAGGTTGATCAGGTACTTATTTCATCAAACCAGAAAGAATGAAAGGCAAAGTCAATCATGGCAGAATTTGAACTCAGAATGTAAAGACAGATGAAATATCACTAATGATTTTGTCCAGCATGCAAATGATTCTGCCAGCTCACTTAATGATAATGATGGACTCACCCATTGATGACAATGTATGAGTGTTCAGCTTTAGCTAAACAACCTGCACAAAGGATTTGTTATCAAATCGACATTACCTGAACAGGTGCACAGTGTGTCACCCATCAGATGTTGAAGTGATTGCAGAGCACTATGAGATGAAGTGTTTTGTTCAAGAAACCATGATCTCGTGGTTTCAATGGATGCAATGCCCAAACCACTTGGTCATACATCTTCACTTATATAATAATAATAATAATAATAATAATAATAATAATAATAATAATAAGAAGAAGAAGAAGAAGAAGAAGAAGAAGAAGAAGAAGAAGAAGAAGAAGAAGAAAAGAAGAAGAAGGAAAGAAGAAGGAGAAGAAGAAGGAAAGAAGAAGAAGAAGAAGAAGAAGAAGAAGAAGAAAAGAAGAAGAAGGAAAGAAGAAGAAGAAGAAGAAGAAGAAGGAAAGAAGAAGAAGAAGAAGAAGAAGAAGGAAAGAAGAAGAAGAAGAAGAAGAAGAAGAAGAAGAAGAAGAAGAAGAAGAAGAAGAAGAACAACAACAACAACAACAACAACAATCATTTATACTATAAACACATAGCCTGAATGTGGGGAGGGTACTAGTTGATTACATCCACCCCAGTCACTGGTACTTAATTTATCAACTCGAAAGGATAAAAGGAATGTCGACCTATGTGGACTTTGAACTCAGAACATAGCAACAGACAAAATACTGCTAAGCATTTTATCCAGTGAGCTAGCGGTTCTGTCAGCTCCCCACCTTTAACAACAACAATAATAAAAATACACAATCTTAAAAACCTGATTAGGCACTGGAGTGGCTGTGTGGTAAGAAGTTTGCTTCCCAACCACATGGGTACAGGTTCAGTCCCACTGTGTGACATCTTGAGCAAGTGTCTCCTGCTATAGCCAGGGGCTGACCAAAGACTTGTGAGTGGATATGGTAGACAGAAACTGAAAGAAGTCTGTCGTATAAATATATATATGTATATATATATATATGTATATGTGTGTCTGTGCTTGTCCCCCCACCATCGCTTGGCAACCAATGTTGGTGTGTTTACGTACCCGTAACTTAGTGGTTCAGCAAAAAAGACCAGTCGAATAAGTACTAGGCTTACTAAAAATAAGTCCTGGGGTTGAGTTGTTTGACTAAATGTGGTGCTCCAGCATGGCTGTTGTCAAATGAGTGAAACAAGTAAAAGAATAAAAGAATAAACGAATACAGCTATGTAATTTTCCTTTTATTTTGACTGGTATTTTTCTAGCTTAAATCATTCAACAAATGGTTCTTTTTAATGGTTTGGTCTGAAGGATGAGACTATGTCTATGAGTTTTACAGATTCTCCAAGATCAACAGGGTTGGTGTTGTTTTATTGTTGAACAAATGAATGTTTACAACTACAGAGGATGAAAAAAATGCATTCCTGGAGAGAAAACCTGCTGTACTACATTGTGAGGAACAATGATTGAGTTAGTGTTTGGTGTGTGAACAACAGTGGTTTTCTTTGATTTTTTTACACATTCTTATTATTTACACTGTTTTTTTTCTTGTTTTGTTAGTTCTTTGTTAATAGCAAATATGTCAGCCATTAAATTACATTTTTGTGAATTCTGTTGTCGTTTTCTTCCTTGATAATTCAAGCACACACAGATTTGGCTAGAGAGAAACGACAATTTATTGAAATCAAATGTTATCAAAAAAAAAAAAAGCTTCTATTGGAGCCAGACAACGAGAGTACAAGTAATATCACAATAAAAGAACTGTAAATAGATTGCTACAAGAATGTTTCAGGAAATGAGTAAATGATGTATAATATGAAGAAGAAGTAACAGAGAAAGAACAGCCACAATTACAGAAAGAAGAAATAAATGAGTAGTGTCCTCATCACTACAGAGAGTGTCATGCCACAACAGTTGTTATTAGAGCAGGGGTAACAAGAGAAAACACAACTTCTGTGATTTTGAATTTCTTTAACATGTCATATCAATATATGATACTGGTGGAGATATTGTTTTTATGCTTCAGCTAGATATTGAATTGTTGCACAAAGTAATGAATAACATCTTTGGTGTTGAGTGATGAAAGACACAAATGACTGAGCAGGAATTCCAAATGTACATTAGTAAATAGAGGCCAAGAAGGTAGTTTAGAAATGAGACGATGCTAAATGAAAGACATATAGTACACTGTTAGTGCTTGTATTAAAGAGTAAGCAAGAGATTGACAGTACTGAAGTGCTCATAATCAATAACGAAAATTTTCTGAGATGACCATAAAGATATCTGAAAGCCAGAATGATGTTCTATAGAATTCCTTAATTTCTTTGTAGGATGATTTGCATTTCAAAAGATTTCAAAGTTGGCTGACAAACAGTCTGTCTGTTCAGCCTAAACTCTATAATAGATATTCTTGATAAAATCTTGATGTTTCAAATACTATGTTCTTCAGGTGAGAAAATGATAAAATTTGAAAGAGCTAGTCAGTTTTAAAGATGTTTATGTTTGAACAATGGCAAATTCGTAATTAGGATATCTGGTAGTGTTGTTGTTATAGAATTATTGACTTTCTGTCTGTTCTCCTTCTGTTTCCAATGTGTTAGGATTTTCCTCTTAGCGTTACCCATACTTCTGTTTTTGTCTAGCTCTAAAGCTATGTTCTGTTTATCTTTTTATTTCATTCTTGTCCCTTTATTTCATTCTTGTCCCTAACGATCTTGTCTTGAATTACATTTATTCATATTCGTATATCCACTTCTGTATTGCTTGTTTATCCATTTATTGTTTGTCCTTTCTCATTCTGTTATGTTTCAGTCCCATATCCAGTCGCCACCAGAAGGGAATCAATATTATTATTAAAGAGGCAAAATTACATTTGACCCTCTGGCTGATAACTGATGAGGAGTTGGCAACCTCCTGTGTCTGTTTTCCATTCAACTGTGCATTTACAATATGATTTTCAACTTATTATATATATATATAAATATATATATATATATATATATATACAGACATGTATGTGTGTGTGTGTATTATTAAAAGTATTCCCATTCTTAAAAGTGATACACTATGGCCTGATGTGTTGTAGGAGGGACTAAAACAGGTTTCCAAACTACACCTTGAAAAATCTTCAGTCAACTAAGGATAGTACCATTGTTATCACTAAACCACACATATAACTTTAGGTTATTTTTGTATATTGGTTAAATTTGTTATGTTAGGGTATTTAGATTTACATTCCTATAGTGGCAGTCATATTGAGCTGGTGTCATTGCTAAAGTTACTGAGCGGGTTATCAAAATTTGTGACTCTTTGATTTTTAAACTTTCCATGGATAGCCTTAGTGAAAGAAGAATCATGTAAGTTAGGAAAGGTTGAATATGGTGCAAGAAAGAAAACTATATAGCTCTATGGAAGGAAATTTCCATATTTGATTGATAACTGTACTGGAAATTTAGAATTGAAGAAACAGTACATATAATGTTTGATGGTGAGTCAATCGATAAAACAGCCATAGAAGCACCTTCATTTAGCTGTAATTGCTGAAAGGTAAATTTAAATAATCTATAATTGAAACAATAACTGCACACAGATAGGAACATTCAGTGAAGGAAACATAGTAAGTATTATTATCATTCATGCTAAGGATGAAATTAATTCTCTGGAAAATTATAAGCTTATTAACAACACATGTTAGACATTTAATTAAGAATTTTTGGTAATGAATAAACCTTTGAATTTAGGACTTAATGTTCAATGTCGAACTAATGTAACAAGTGTTCCAGAATTTAAAATTGACATCTTAGCAATACTGCAAATTTCAGCTATCTGAAATTATGAATACTTAAACACAAAAATAACAGAGTTGAATGAATTAATTATCACTGCCTCCATTTCCAGTCAAGAATTATGTAGCCATGCAAATAGGTGGATATAATTTATTAGACGAAGCTTATTTAATGTGTAGTAAACAGATGACTTGGTAGTGATGAACAAAAGTGCTCCTATTATACTTTTATGGAAATTCATCATTGCAAGACTATGTAATGCTACAAGGATCACTCTGAGAATGTTAGAACTATGTGAGATGGAATACACAATTATTTTCAGCAATTTTCAAGGAAAAGATTTATCATCCCAAGAATTCCTTTCAACCCAGTAGGCCTTTCGTGAAAAGAGGAGATTACAGTTTTCTATAAGTCTATTAATGCTGTTGATTTCAAGCTTCCAAGACTCTTTTCCTGTTAGTCCTAACTGGTTATCAGCTGGTCAAGCAAAGAAAGTGAAAATAAACGGAAAATATTCACTATTACTATATTTCCAGGATTTCTTTTTCATGAAGGAGAGCAATGCCCATCATCTTTCATGTAAAGATTCTGAGACTATGATGAAAAGAAAGTTGAGTTAAATATATCTTTTAACCATGGGATTCATTTGACTCCTGCATTACTTTAATTTTTTGTGGACATAAATATGTATATCTATGAAACTTTAAAGTTAGTGGTATTAAGTCAAAATGTTAATACACACACAATGTGCATGTGTGTGTGTGTGTTCACGTGCACATGCACACGTGTGTGTGTAAGGGAGTATTAATACTGGGATATTCTTGCTGCAGTGGAGGCGCAATGGCCCAGTGGTTAGAGCAGTGGACTCGTGATCATAGGATCACGGTTTCGATTCCCAGACCGGGTGTTGTGAGTGTTTATTGAGCCAAAACACCTAAAGCTCCACGAGGCTCCAGCAGGGGATGGTGGCAAACCCTGCTGTACTCTTTCACTACAACTTTCTCTCACTCTTACGTCCTGTTTCTGTTGTGCCTGTAATTAAAAAGGACCAGCCTTGTCACACTGTGTCACGCTGAATGTCCCCGAGAACTACGTTAAGGGTACACGTGTCTGTGGAGTGCTCAGCCACTTGCACGTTAATTTCACGAGTAGGCTGTTCCATTGCTCAAATCAACTGGAACCCCCGTTGTCGTAAGCAACGGAGTGCCAACAAAGATTTTTGCTGCAATCACCCACTGCTCTGTGTTCCTCTCCAGCTTTTTTCTTATCTCACTCTCCCCTTACTACAACTCTCCCACATGGGATTCTCTCTCTGCATTGATACTTTTCCTTACCACTTCTATAGTACCCTCCAGCCTCCCTATTTCTCATCGCATTCATCCACTGCTCTTTCCCCCTCTGTTTCTCTTTCTTTCACCAACTTAGCACCTTCTCTTCTCTCCTCCTCCTCTAGTCTACCACCATGACCTCTCTTCCACACTTACTGTTTCCTTCAGTGACCATCCACCACCCACATCTATTTCACCACCCCACCCACATCTATTTCAAAATCTCTCCCCTTACATCTTCCATTCATATTCACCCTTATAATGTATGATAGCACTGGATCTCCCTGACCACAACCCATCCATCACTGTCTCTTTCTTTCTCACTAACTCTTAATCCTTTCTTCTATACCTTGTCTCTGCCTACACACCCTCTCATAACACTGTCTAGTCCTTTCCTCTCAT
>NC_142935.1:71775841-71823341 GCF_046866305.1 Octopus bimaculoides
TACCAGAGTACCACCAGCCACAGTCTCAGGGACCATTAAAATAGATATCTTTAGGACCAGTACCACAATTAACTGAAGAAATATTTTATCCCCAAATAGCACTGGATCTTCATTGGGAGATAGGGTAAAATAACTATAGTGAAAATTATGAAAGGATGAAAGAAAAATATTACGCAAAATATGGATTAAGTGCAAAGCAATAAAAACAGGGGAAGAAAGAAGTTTGTTCAAAACAACAAAATCTCTCCATAGGAAAATAAAGATGAAAATGCAGAGGAATAAAATGAACTGAGATTTACCTTATCCACAAATTGAATAAACAGTTTAGAGACTAAATTATGTATCTACAAGAGCACAAAATTTCAACAAAAGTTACAACACATAAACAATTAGGTCCAGAATAAGAACCACAGGTGTAAGGTAGACTGCTTGTAGAATTGAAATTAAGACATTATATCATATTTTTTTTAAATAATAACCTCAGAATATTTTGATGTGTTTCAACATCAAATATCTGAAAATCTGTTAATTCAGGTGTAATTGTATACAGTTTGAGAAAGGAGTAAGTGAAAAAGGTCATGGAATACCTTACTCAACCTAAACAGCAATCATACATGTTTTATTAAACATTTTAAATTATTTCCATGAAAACGTGTGCCTATGTGTATATGTGCATGTGTGCTTGTATGTTTATGTAGATATGTGTACGTGTGCCAGATGATGTGTGTATGCAGGTGCATGCATGTATGTAGGATTGCATGTACACCTTTGAAAATTCTTATTATATCCTTCCGTTTATTGCATAACATCTCTAACTGCTTCCTTAATAATGCAAACACATCTTACACATTCCTCATTATCATTTCATTCCTTGTAGCTCCTAGTGAATGTTCAATATTCTTTTGTATTTCTTTGAGCCCTTGTGGCTAATGAAGAAAAGATTATGATTATTACTGTTATTGTTGCTAAATCATTATCAATTTTTAAAAAATAGTAAAAGGAATTATTGCTAGTGTTGTTATTTCCTTGAATATATTTATTTATTAATGGAAAAGAAAGCAATGTTGATGTTTAGATTACAATTCATTAAATAACTAAACACAATTAAAATAATACACAAAAGTACATGAACAAAGACAAGGATATTATCAATTCTATTTTCAACACTTCCTCATGTATATTTTACATTGTTCCATATCCCCTTTTCCTTCTGATTCACCTCTTCTCATTCTATTCACTCCCCAACCAACCTAATAACTGACCTCCCCTCCCTCTTCCCATCTGTAGCTCTCCTTACTCTCCTTCTAGCTCTCTACTCCTCCTCCCTAAGCTGCTTATATCCTCCCTCTCACTGCTTTTACTGTTTTCCTTCTCTTCTCCCTTTCAGCATTTAAATCTCTCACATGTCTATCTGAACTGCTATAGCCAATTCTTTCTCATGGTAAAAAAAAAGTCATTCTTATGGTAATATCTATATGCCACAAAGCAACGACCTGGCAGAAACGTTAGCACACCAGGTGAAATGTTTAGCGGTATTTCGTACTCTTTACGTTCTGAGTTCAAATTCCACCGAGGTCAATTTTGCCTTTCATCCTTTTGGGGTTGATAAATTAAGTACCAGTTGCATACTGAGGTCAATCTAATTGACTGTTCCCCTCCCCCAGAATTTCGAGCCTTGTGCCTAGAGTAGAAAAGAATATCTGTATGCCACCTTTCACTCACTTTTTATACATTCCATCTGCTAATTTGAACATTATGATTATTATATAATTCCAAGCTTCTCTTCGATTTTCAAAGAGATATTCACATGAACAGAATGGCTGATCTCTATGTTAATACTGGCATACCTCGATTTAAGTCATTTTGATTTAAGTTGTTTTCGATTATATGTCAGTTTTCAAAAATAATATATTGAAAAATAAAAATCAAGTGAAATAATTTTACTCTACTTTACGTCTGTCTGCCACAAATATTGGAATTGTAAAATCATTAGAAAACTATTAAAAGCACATAAAATAATATTACTGTACAATAAATAAAGCATATAAAATCATATTAAAATACATATAGTAAATGTTAAGATACACACCATAGTGTAGCTTAGTGAACGAATTTATGAAATCAGCTGTGTTGTCTTATTTATCAGTCTTTCAGAGCTCATATTGCACTGAAGCTCCAATATCTACTGTTAGGCATCATTGTCACTCGTGATTCTCACAATTGTTTTGAATTCAGATTTCTTTATGCCTCTTTATCAACTATGTTTTCATTCTCATTCATTTGTGACTTTTGTTTTTTCCCCCATGGCTCCTCAGAAAATTCATAGTGAAAGTGCTCAGCATCATGCTATAATGCTCGAAGATAAACTGGCAATTATAAAACTCCATGTAAAAGGCAAAAAATTGGTAGCAATTGCACGATCTTTTGGGATGAGTCGTACAACTGTATCAATGATTGTACATTATTAGGACACGAGTTTAGCACATATCAAATATGAAACCCCAGGGCTGAAGAACACTGTCATCAATAGGGAAACAGGCAAAATCTTTGAAGAAATGGAAAGTCTTCTTTTTGGAGTGTTAGGTTGAATCTTCATCATGCTACTATTAATCAAGAAATCATTCAAAAGGAAGTGTTGTCTTTCTTTGGGGGCCTGAAGAAAGGTTTGGGGGTCCAGATGAGAAAGATGTAATGTTCAAGGCAAGTCAAGGATGGTTCAGGAGATTTAAGGAGTGAAAAAGTTATCACTCCATTCAGAAGCAAAGTGGAAGTGCATCAGCTGACAAACAAGCAGCAGCGGAATTTCCTAATGTATTAAAGAAAACCATCGAAGAAAACGGGTTTCTTCCTGCTCAGATTTCTAACATTGACGAAACTGAATTGTATTAGAAAAAAATTGCCAGACCATTCATTCATTTCCAAGGCAGAAAAAACTATTCCAGGCTACAAGGTCTCAAAAGAATGTGTGACCATTATGTTGGGTGGTAATTTTGCAGATGTTAAAAACCATTGCTTGTGTATCCTGTACACAACCCCTCTGCCTTGAAGAACATACCCAAGGCATTTCTCCCTGTTATATGGATGGCTAATTCAGAAGCATGGGTTACTGTTGTTGTTTTTGAATATTGGTTCTTCAATCATTTTATCCCAGCAGCAGAGAAGTACTGTATGAAAGGAATTCCTTTTAAGGTTTTACTTATCTTAGATAATGCTCCTGGCCACTCGCTAAACATCGTAGATTTTGACCGCAATGTTACTCTCATAAACCTCCCTCTAAACACCATGTCTCTTTTGCTGCTAATGGATCAGGGAATAATTGCTATCTTCAAGAATTACTATATGAAGCATACACTGCGACAAGCAATAGCTGCAACTGATCTTGATGAGTCCATCATACTTCGTGACTTTTAGAAGAGATACGATATCTACAAAGCTATACAGAACGTAGCAGTGGCATGGAATGATGTACAGAGTACAGCTATGAATGGTGTATGGAAGAGCTTTGCACACAATTTGTGGATGATTTTAAGGGGTTTGGTGACTACAAGCAAAGAACTGGAAATGGATTTGGAGGAGGAAAATTTCACAGATTTATTTGAAAAAGACAAGCAGCCCTTGGAAAATGAGGATTCGATAGAGCTTCACAAACAGCAAAATAAAGAAAAGGAATTTAACCTGAGCCATGTCACTTTACCATTAAGAAAATGCAGCAAGCATTTGCATATATTGAGAAAGGTCTTTCTATGTGCGAGGATATGAATATATATGCTCAACACTTTTCCAAGATTATGGGTGCTTGTCATGAAGCTTTTGCTCCTTATAATGTAATCCTTGAGGAAAAAAAAGAAGGCAGTTCGAGGAACTCAGAACCAGTTTTTTGAGTGCATGGAACAACAAGAACTGCCAGAGTCAGTTTAAAATAGGTTTTTATTGACCATGTATTATTGAAAATGCATTCGTAAATAAAATATAGAACTGGGAATGGTCATTATTAGTTTAGCCTAGAGACAAGTAAATTCAACCTAGCCTAGCCTAGAGACAAGTTATCTCAATGTAAGTCATTTTTCAACTTAAGTCATGTTTCCTGGAACCAATTAACAATGTAGGGTGAGGTATGCCTGTACATACATTATCTTGTCTGTCCCAATCAACAATATCCATCATGTTTGTTTATGTATGTCTTTTCTTTCGCTTTTTAATTTAGATAAAATTTTGGTAGCAAGGTTGTGCAGGAAAGTATCATGATTTAACCGTCATCTTTTAAATCATAAGAAAATCTCGCAGACTTTTATAGTCCCAGATATCATGATCATCTGTAGCTTATGAATTAAGGATTTGCATTCTCTCCCCAAGATTTCAAGTTGAGCCATACTTTGCTTCAGACAGATTGGAATGTATCTTGTTGCTCCAATAATAATGCATATGAAGTATCTTGGGTACTGGACTTACAAATTACTTACCAATGGATCATAGATGTCCTCTTTCTCTTATATTTTTCTAATCTCATTCATGACCAGTGGGCAAATGATTTCCAAAATGGAACATAACCTTTCTTTGTGGTCTCACGTATGTATGTATAGATGTGTGTGTGTGTGTGTGTGTGTGTGTGTGAGTGTGCGCGCACACGTGTATGTGTGAATATAAAGCTGCCTCCTGTACTGTAACCCCAACTCAGTCAAAGACATTCTTTGGCTTGATCAGCAAGCCGTAAGGTGACCTCACTAGTGTTGGTGCTACAAAAAAAAAAAAAAAAAAGCAGGCAGTGCACTTCATGGTTAGCATTAGGATGGATTTCCAGGCATTGAAACCATGTCAAAACAGACATTATGCCAGCATATATTATGTCTCTGTGTGTATGTGTAATATATAGATGCATGTATGTATGTATACACACACACCAAGCAAGAGAGACAGGCAAGCATAGAAATCACAGAATATAAATAGCTTTGCTGGAGAAGTTAGAAAATGGAATCCAGCTTGGATTTAATGATTAGAATGACTTTCAATCATGTTAGAAGAGGACTGATAACGAAAGCCGCAGAGGAAGTAACAATATTTCTATAATATGGACAAATGGTCATAACTGATGATGACAAAATGCTATTAAATGGTTTGTTGACAACATACAGAGATTGGCCAATGGTCACTGAGAAATCATTAATCTATGTGTGCTAATAAAATCCTTTCACAGTGTGTATATACTTAATGTTAGACTGCAACTAATTTATCATTTTACTATCATCATCATCATCATCATCATCATCATCATCATCATCATCATCATCATCATTATCATCATCATCATCATCAGTTGGTGTATATTTGGTAAATCTGTTATAAATTTCTCATCAACTATATGACTCTATGGGGAAACTGGTGCTTATAATATGAGTGCACAGAGGAAACAAGAAATGTTAATTAGTTACATTTGACCTGTGGTGTGAAGTAATAACTGGCCCAGGAGGGATTGCACTCTCTGAATCAAAGTCAGTGTGCACCTGAATGTCACATCTTTCCAAGTGTGATTTACTGAGTTGGCAATAAAATGCAGACAGTTGGATGGATAGGATCTGAATAAATGTAACAATAGTAAAGTCTGAAGGAAATATTTGCTATTTTTCATGTATTTTAGGAGCAAGCAAATAGGAAATAATAGTCGTTACTGAAGGACAAAAATCGTCTTAGACAGAGTGATTAGACTTAATTTCATTGTCTATACATCATAAAATGATGATGATGATGATCGTGATGATGACGACGATGACAATGATGAAGATGATGATGAATTGCATCTCCATCTCTACAAATGTTTGGCTCAGTAGCATTATTGGCCTTGTGAACTTGTGAGTCTGTAGTAATGTGGCCTAATGCCCTTGCAGACTTGTAGACTTGTGATTGTGTAACCCTATGGCTGTGGTGGTATGTCCTTAAGGGATTGTGGTTTTGTAATATTAACCCTTTAGTGTTTAAACTGGCCATATCTGGCCCAAATATTCTATCTCCCTTATGTTCAAACTGACCATATTCTGCTTCTCATACCTTCCCTACGATATCATAAGAAAAATAAAAAAGCACATTATCAAAATCTCAGTCAAAAAGATAACAAATGAGTAATTCAAAACAATTTGAATAAATAAACATAAGAGTCAACAGAATAATCTGAATGCTAAGGGGTTAAGCCCTTATTGCCCTGTGATCATGTGATGTGTTGTTGTGTCTGTGTGGGAGTTAGAAATCACAAGAACACTGCAGAAATCCTTGTATGTGCAATGACTTCAAGCAGTGCTAGAGTAAGCTTTGATTCCTTTTCATGGAGAAACCAATAAAATGCAATAAAATTCTAGATTCAATTTGACTATTAGTATTAGTAAATAATCGATACAGGACACAAATGCATACCCCCCCACACACACACATACACATACACACACACATGAAGAGCTAGAGAGAGGGAGAGGAGACTGGGAGTAAAATTCCTTATAGCTGTATTTATGACAGTAAATATTTGCAGTGTTAATCAGGTGTGACAAGGAGCAGGAAAAATTTATTGGGAAAAGCAAAAATAAAAAAATAAAAAATCAGTGTCACAAAGCTACTAAAAACTGTAGCAACAACATTGTTGTCCTTGTTCCTACTATTGTAATTGATGGTGTTGTTGTTGTTGTTAGTAGTAGTAGTAGTGGTGGTGGTGGTGGTGGTGGTGGTGGTGGTGGTGGTGGTATTGGTGGTGGTAGTGATGGTGGTAGTGGTGGTGGTGGTAGTAGTAGTAGTAGTAGTAGTAGTAGTAGTAATGGTGGTGGCGGTGGCGGCAGCATTGGGATGGTGGTGGTGGTGATGGTGGTAGTAGTAGTAGTAGCAATAATAGTGGACAAATAAGAAAAACAGAAAGAAAAGCGTATTTTCTGTACATTACCAGTCACAAATATTCCCAGCTTTAGTGCAATCATTGAGGGATAAACGGAATTTGAAAAAGAAATGAAAATTTTCGACTACTAAGCCATAGCTTCTCATCAGCTGGATATATACATATACATATATATACGTAGGTGTGTATATATATATATATATATATATATGCACACACAAACATATACAGGCATAAATATATATACTCATATTTCTATTCTCTCTTTTTATGCTTTCATGTATGCTGTGTTCATTTATATATATCTGTGTCATTTTCCTTACTGAGATATAAAAACTAAAGCAGTATGAGAAAAAAATTGCTAGATCAAGTGTTATTCTTGGTTCCTGAAAGTAATCACCAAAGCACTGAAATGGCTTATATCAGTGAATGGTGACATTACTGTTCTTGTCATTTATTTATTTGGTCTTATCTTGTTGTTTACAGGAATTATATATCCTTTTGCACTTTTTTAAAAATATCATTTTGAGGTAAGTTTGTTACAATTCAAGTAGATTACGTTAAACAGAAGGATGGAAAATCACAGGGAAACGCTTTATATTTCTGTAAGATGCACACACACAGATAAATGTATATACGTACATCTATATATATTTTTATATGTATATGTACATATATAAAATATATATACATATATATATAGGCGCAGGAGTGGCTGTGTGGTAAGTAGCTTGCTTACCAGCCACATGGTTCCGGGTTCAGTCGCACTGCGTGGCACCTTGGGCAAGTGTCTTCTACTATAGCCTCGGGCCGACCAAAGCCTTGTGAGTGGATTTGGTAGACGGAAACTGAAAGAAGCCTGTCGTATATATGTATATATATATATGTGTGTGTGCTTGTGTGTCTGCGTTTATCCCCCTAACATCGCTTGACAATCGATGGTGGTGTGTTTACGTCCCCGTAACTTAGCGGTTCGGCAAAAAAAGTCTAATAGAATAAGTACTAGGCTTACAAAGAATAAGTTCTGGGGTCGATTTGCTCGACTAAAGGTGGTGCTCCAGCTTGGCCGCAGTCAAATGACTGAAACAAGTAAATGAGTAAAAGAGATATATATACAGTTCTATATTTAAGAGATGATTAATAATAATAATAATAATAATATAATAATAGTAACATCGTTAGGAATGAGAACCCAGGTTCGAAATTTCCCCAAGACACCTGACGAAGGCTGGAGGGTATATCAGCCGAAACGTTGTGTTAACAACAAACAAGATGAGCACAAATATCCGTCAAATGTAAATAATGTAAATAATGAGATATATATATATATATATATATATATATATATATATATATATATATATATATGTATATAAGCATATAAACACACACACATACACACATATATATTCAAATATGAAATAGTGTAATAAACATTATCAACCACATATACTTAACACATATGGCACGTGCCTTTCCCAGTAGACTGTGATTTGGAGAGGTGGAGAATATTCTTCCAAAGTGCTGGGTGTTAAAGTACCTAACTATTAGGTCATTTAACACCCAGAGCTTTGTGACACCATTCTCCACCTCACCAAAAACACAGCCTACTGGCAAATGTTCATGGTTTACGGGCTCAGTCTATGTGATTGATAACATTTGTTACACTAGACCTGCTTCTATTTCATATTTGAATTTATTCTTAAGTATAGATTGTTATATGCATGTAAGTTGTGGACTAGCTAAGTGTTCAGATACATGATGTTACCAATCCACAAAAATGATGAACATTGATGTCCATCACTCCCAGATGTGATTAGCAGTGATTTGTCTCACATATTCATGACACTCAAGTGTTTTAATACTCAGTGCTTTGAGAGAGTGTTCTCAGAATTGCCAAATTGCAGCCTACCAGCACAATGCATATATCTTAAGTACATGTGGTTGATAATGTTTATCTATCTGTCTCTTTATTTATATGTGTGTGTGTGTGTG
Organism: Octopus bimaculoides; assembly: GCF_046866305.1. Taxonomy (NCBI): domain Eukaryota; kingdom Metazoa; phylum Mollusca; class Cephalopoda; order Octopoda; family Octopodidae; genus Octopus; species Octopus bimaculoides. The sequence goes on from NC_142935.1 coordinate 71,784,702, forward strand.
TGTGTACACACACACAAACATGCCAAATATATGTATATATGTATATCTATATATACATATGTATGTATATGTACACACACACACACACACACACATATATATATATATATATATGGGAGAATTTACGAAAAAAAACAACAACAGACGAGGACAGGTGATGTAAACAACAAAAGGATGTATTAGTATAACGCTCGGGAATACAGAAAGTCTTTAACGTTTCGAGCTACGCTCTTCAACAGAAAGAATACGGAGAAAAACACGGAGGAAAAAAATTGAATGTTTTGTCAGCGATCAATCATATATATCCGCACACACACACACACATATATATATGTAAATCAAATAGATGTCTTATAAAACTATTTCGCTCATACAATAACAGCCATACCAACAATCTAACATACCTCTGTCATCAGCTGCCCCATGGATATCACTATGGTTTTGACACCTGGGCAGTACCATTTAATCTAGCAGTGTCAACAGTGTTGTTTGGGAACAAACATGCCATATATATCACCACATTCATTCAATCTTAATTCTAGGAAAGATTAAACACTGACATTATTAATTAGATAACAACAAAAAACACATTTACCCAGTGCACACAAACAGTATTGGTAAATAAATTCATTAAGTAAACCTATGACGAACTCTTAAATTATCTAACTAAATAGCAACCTAGCTCTTGCAGTACATCATCATCATCATCATCATCATCGTTTAACGTCCGCTTTCCATGCTAGCATGGGTTGGACGATTTGACTGAGGACTGGTGAAACCGGATGGCAACACCAGGCTCCAGTCTGATTTGGCAGAGTTTCTACAGCTGGATGCCCTTCCTAACGCCAACCACTCAGAGAGTGTAGTGGGTGCTTTTACGTGTCACCCGCACGAAAACGGCCACGCTCGAAATGGTGTCTTTTATGTGCCACCCGCACAAGCCAGTCCAGGGGCACTGGCAACGATCTCGCTCGAAAATCCTACAGGAGCCAGTCAGGCGGTACTGGCAACGGCCACGCTCAAAATGGTGCATCTCATGTGCCACCCGCACAAGAACCAGTCCAGGGGCACTGGCAACGATCTTACTTGGCTTGCCGGGTCTTCTCACGCACAGCCCATTTCCAAAGGTCTCGGTCCGTAGTCATCGCCTCGGTGAGGCCCAATGTACGAAGGTCTTGCCTCACCACCTCAGCCCAGGTCTTCCTGGGCCTACCTCTTCCACGGGTTCCCTCAACTGTTAGGGTGTGGCACTTTTTCACGCAGCTATCCTCCTCCATTCTCACCACATGTCCATACCAGCGCAATCGTCTCTCTTGCACGCCACAACTGATGCTTCTAATGTTCAGCTTTTCTCTCAAGATACTTACACTCTGACGGGTATTCACATTGACATTACACATCCAACGGAGCATACTGGCTTCATTCCTTGCGAGCTTACGTATGTCCTCAGCAGTTACAGCCCATGTTTCACTGCCATGTAGCATGGTTGTTCGTACGCATGCGTCATACAGTCTGCCTTTTACTCTGAGTGAGAGTCCCTTTGTCGCCAGCAGGGGTAAGAGCTCTCTAAACTTTGCCCAGGCTATTCTTATTCTAGCAGCTACACTTTCAGCACACCCACCCCCACTACTAACTTGGTCGCCCAGATAGCGGAAGCTATCGACTACCTCTAGTTTTTCACCCTGGAATGAGATAGAAGTTGTTTCCTGTTTGTTTGCAGTCTTTATTGCACCTGAACATCTGCCACAAACAAAAACTAACTTTCTAGTTAACCTGCCTTTGATGTTGCTGCACCTCTTATGTGTCCATAGCTTGCACCGGGTACATCTTATAGAGTTACTACCTACTCCTTTTCTACATACTGAGCAGGGCCATCTACCTGAAGGGGTTTGTGTTTTATCTACCTTCCTACTTATTAGGATTTTGGTTTTAGCTAGGTTGACTCTAAGGCCCTTCAATTCTAGACCTTGCTTTCACACCTGAAACTTCTCCTCTAGTTCTGATAGTGACTCCGCAATTAGGGCAAGGTCATCAGCATAGAGGAGCTCCCAGGGGCAACCTGTCTTGAACTCCTCTGTGATTGCCTGGAGGACTATGGTAAATAATAGGGGGCTGAGGACGGAACCTTGGTGGACCCCTACCTCTACCCGGAATTCATTGCTGTACTCATTTCCAACCCTCACCTTACTGGCCGCATCTCTGTACATGGCTCGCACAGCTCTCACTAGCCATTCTTCTATCCCAAGTTTCCTCATTGACCACCAGATAAGGGATCGGGGGACCCTGTCAAAGGCTTTCTCCATGTCAACGAAAGCCAGGTACAGAGGTTTATCCTTGGCTAGGTATTTCTCTTGCAACTGTCTCACTAGAAATAAGGCATCAGTAGTGCTTTTACCTGGCACGAACCCAAACTGCATCTCATCTAAATTGATTCGCTCCCTAATTAGTTGGGCTATGACCCTCTCTGTAACTTTCATAACCTGATCTAACAGCTTGATGCCTCTGTAATTAGCAGTACATGCAGATAATATTCCCACCAGTCTTCCATAGTTATTAATATGCAAGGAATGAAGCCAGTATGCTCCGATGGATGTGTAATGTCAGTGTGCATACTCGACAGAGTGTAAGTACCTTGAGAGAATAGTTGGACCTAAGAAGCATCAGTTGTGGTGCACAAGAGAGATGATTGCGCTGGTATGGTCATGTGGCGAGAATAGATAAGGATAGCTGTGTGAAAAAGTGCCACACCCTAGTGGTTGAGGGAACCTGTGGAAGAAGTACACCCAGGAAGACCTGGAATTAGGTGGCGATGCACGACCTTCGAAAATTAGGCCTCACTGAGGCAATGACTTCTGACCGAGACCTCTGGAAATATGCTGTGCCTGAGAAGACCCAGAAAGACAAGTGAGACCATAACCCATGGCCTTTACCAGGTGTGTAGCCAGCCCACTTATGTGTACCTTTCCTTCTTTGGACACAAAACTGTGCTTGTGAAGACCTGTTGGGGCAAGTGAAATCGAAATTGAACCAAGTTCAATGACTGGCACCAGTGCCAGTAGAGTGGGATCACTGTCTGGCTTCCATGCCAGTGGCACGTAAAAAGTACCATTTGAGCGTGATTGTTACCAGCGTTGCCTTATTGGCACTTGTGCCAGTAGCAAGTGAACAAAATATTCGAACGAGGTCAATGCCAGTGCCACTGAATTGATTCTTGTGCAGGTGGCATGTAAAAAAACCCATGCTAGCATGGAAAGTGCATGTTAAACGGTGATGATGATGATGATGATGATGATGATGATATATACACACACACACACACATATATATATAATATGGGTGGCTTATTAGCGATTTAACAACCCAAAGGCAAGTTTATAGACGTCACAACAGTGACAGAGGTTACTATGTAGTGCCAACATTGCTAGAAATAAGTGTCAAAGCACCTCAATAACCACAGAAGCACTATCTTAATGACTGACAAGGGAGACAAGCTCCCTAGTGGATATAGCCAGATCACTGATGATTTCAAATTTTGATGCAAAGCATCTTAATTCTCATCTGTAGCGCTTACTGCACCTAGCCAAAATGGCTGATAGTTAGCAAGGTGGGACACACATAAGAAAGAAGAAAGCAAAGGACCACTGATGAGGTCACAGAAGTGTGATGAAAAAACTCTGGCCGAAATAGGATTAATGTAATGCAATGTAATATAAAGCTGAAGCAAATTAACACCAAGTGCGTGTGTTTTTATTGGCTAAACTGGCAATATGACCATCCCCAAGTACAACACCATCTGTTTCAACACACAATTTCACATCAAAAATCTTGCAAAACAAACATATATATATATATATATATATATATATATATATATATATATATATATATATATATATATATATATATATATACATATATATAGAGAGAGATTGAAGTTAAAATGAGAAAGCAAAACGTTTGGCATCACTTGAAATAGATGTTCAATTTAGATAAAGATTATAAACATAGACAGTCTCTTACAGCTGTTTCGAAAATAACCAAGCATATGGTCATTATATTGAGTAAGGAAACTATAAGCTGAGTATTCTTTTACCAGTTCCAGTTTTGAATATGGATATATGGGAGAATGTACGAAAAAAAACAACAGACGAGGGCAGGTGGTGTAAACAACAAAAGGATGTATTAGTATTACGCTCGGGAATACATATGTGTGTGTGTGTATATATATATGTATATATATATATGCATATACACACACACACACACACACACACACACATATATATATATGCATATATATACATACATATATACATATATACATAAATAAAGAAATGGTGTTAAACACAGGTGTTATTCAATTCTTTATACTTCCAACATTATCACACCCCATGAAAGTGATAATTATATTAGTAATAGCAAATTAACCCCAAGTAACAATTCTAAGAACTGTAGGTATGTAAATACCAATAATACCAGTGATAACACTGATAACCCAGACTTAGCCAGTAACAGTATAGATAACATAGTTAATTGTAATGAAGACACTGAAGTACTGATGATTCCGCAGGTATCCCATTTGCAACCATTAGATGTGAGTAGCATTAATATAAATTTATGTAATAATACAAATGATAATAACTTGAGGAATAATAACATAACCCTTAATAATACTTCTAAGAATTTGAACAGTACCATGTGTGATGACACTACAAATATGAACAACAGGAGAAATGCAGCACATACCCAAGGCGCACAGAGCTGCGCTCGGTAGTGAAGTGAAAGCACGTTATAAAAATAAAACTACTGAATAATAATAATAATAATAATAATAATAATAATAAAAGAAAACGAGAAAGCAACCATACTCTGGGATATGCCAATACACACAGATAGAGAAATTAAGGCAAATAGACCAGATATAGTTGTCAAAGATCATGAAGGAAAAAAATGCCTTCTAATTGATGTTTCAATACCAGCAGATGACAACGTTTCTCTAAAAGAAATGGAAAAACTTTCAAAATACAAAGACCTGGAAATAGAGATAACTCGAATGTGGAATCTAAAAACAGAAACAATTCCTATCATAGTAGGTGCCTTAGGTATAATAAAAAAATATTCAGACAAATACATAACAAAAACACCAGGACTTACAAATATATATAACATACAGAAAATTGCACTACTGGGTACTGCACACATTCTACGCAAAACACTTTCAATACAGTAAACATAAGAGCACCACAGCAAACCACAGCACATACCCAAGGCGCACAGAGCTGCGCTCGGTAGTGAAGTGAAAGCACGTTATAAAAATAAAACTACTGAATAATAATAATAATAATAATAATAATAATAATAATAATAATAATAGCTCAGATACCAGGAAACCCCAAAATGGCTGAAGTTCAAAAGATAGTGCTCATGGGAACTGCCCACATCCTACGTAAAATACTGTCTATGTGATCTCAAATTTTAAAGCAAACACATAATTTTCTTATGGTTTCTTAAACATTCACTTGAACAAAACTGTACAAATCCAAATATATGGTACCCTAAGTATAACACCTACATGAACTTCTAACTTGTTGTCTCTTGAGGTCTCTGGGTGAGACTTGGATCCAACTTGTACAAATGCAAAACAAAAGTCAAACATAAAATAATAATAATAATAATAATAATAATCACAGTTGCAATTGTAGGGAAAGATCTCTCTGCCCACTATCAGGTCAATGTTTAGTAGGATATATTGTTTATAAATGTACAATACTGACAGAAAATAATAATTTTGTTTATATAGGGTACTCAGTAAATATGAAAAAATGATTGAATAACCATTTTTCATCCTTTAGACATAAGAATAAAGCTAATAGTACCTCTTTATCTATGAAAATCTGGGAACTTAAAGACAATAATATCAATTTCCGTCTTAAATGGGATTTAGTGCATAGAACTAAAACATACACAAATAGCTGATATGGATGTAGACTATGTTTTATGAAATTTTTAAATATAAAGATACGAACAATTTCATTAATAATAAATTAGATCTTAGACTGTCAAGTGTTCATGATATTAAGCGTACCTTTAAATACTTTGGAAGCTAGTAATTATTTAGTATAGTATATACATATTTTTGTGGGAGCATTTGATCTATTAAATTTTAGTAATCATAATATATACCTACCCAATCCCAGTAGTGAATCTATTCTATCACGATTAATATAAATATATTATTTGTTCCTAATGAGGTCTTAATTATAAAATATACGCTCTATGATCTGTTACTACCATACCTCAATCCTTGTTCTTTTGGTGCATTTTAAAAATATTTTCTTAACCTATTTCTAATGATAAATTCAATTCTATTTTATCTCTACTCTAACCTGGTATACTTATGCCTTTTTCCATCTAGTATTAATAATTAATATTCTGATTATAACTATTTATATAACAATTCCATTATAATATTTTCTTTATTTTCATTTTATATTAACCTATTTCCTTTTTATATATCTTAGTATAATACCTTTTATTGGCTTACTTTTACAAAATTTTTTTTAAAAGGAATTTTTTTAATATAACTTTTTTTAATGATGTTTTATTATAGCTTTTAGTATAATTCTTCTTTGAGATATTTTCTTATATTTCCTAATATATTTTATAAATCTTATCTTATATTCTTAATTCTTAAGATTTTATATACTCTTCATATATTTTTCATAATTTTTGTATGCTTTATTAATACTTTCACAATTTTGAATTTTCTTTTCATATATCCCACTGTGTACTGTGAACCTAAAATTATATATTTTTTGCATATATATTAAATACTTTATGTTGTATATTTTCATACTTTTGCATATACATCCTTTAAATTTTTTATATTTTCTTATATTATATTCTATATTTATATTTGGTTATATTTTTATTATGATCTTTTATTTCCTGATGTTTTAAAAGTTTTTATGGCATAAAAATTTGGTAGCAATTTATAATATTTAATTTTTTTCATAAAATTCTTTATATGCTGCAACCTTATATCATCATATATTAAATTATATGTTATCCCCTTTAGTTATATCTGAAATTTCTTTCTGGGCTTTATATATAAATATATTTACATTTTGTTTTGACAGCATTAGTAGACCAGGTAAAAACTTACTCCTTCAATCTAAATTTTTAAGAGGTATTCCTTTTAACAGTTCACTTTTTATTCCCTTTTCATATGACAATCAAAATAAGCTTTATTAGCCATCTCTGTCCCCTCTTCTCTTTCTATTATCACCATTTCTCCTTCAGACATTCTCGTTTACCACTCCATGACCTACTCCTTTGGTGTTGATATAGCCAGGTGTAAAGTTCTATTTCCTCAGATAACTTCCTAAAGATCTAATTTTAGATGCTTTGAAGACTACATTCTCCCTATTGTCTTCACTGTTAATCGTTTTTTTATTTCGTATATTTTCATTTGTCTTGCCCTTTTACGGTCTGCTTGAGAACATATTCTTCATGGTTAGGTGATTTGGCATCTATTTCTAGCATATAAGAGTCCACTTTTGCTGGTCATTCCTCTTAATTTTGTATGTAATATAATTTTAATCTTCGGATTTTTTTAAATATGCTAGACCACTTGTTTTAATTGATTAATATCAATTTCTACCCTTATTATTAAATTTTTAAAGTCTTCACTATGTAGATAACGGGGTCACTACTCTCATCACCCCCCACACTCTAGCCTATGCTAGTTTCTGCCTCATCTGTCGATGTACTGGTTAAATATCTAACTTGTCCTTTATGCTTGAGGTTTATGTGGTCATCTGATGAGAACAATTTTCTTTGTAATGATGCAATGCTTTCATTGATCAATTAAAGGAGACACTTATACATCTTTGTTACATATTTATATATTACTCACCTACCCTGGAATCTCCACTTCTGAAGTATTTGGAGAGTATCTTTATATAAAGTACATGTCTGAACAAACAAGAGTGGATTTATTTACTAAGTTGGATCGTGCCATCTGCATACACTGCATGAATATTGGGTTGAAAAAAATTATATGCAGAGTTTGAAACTCACCTAATATTTTTTCTGTGTTCAAATAAATTCATCCTAACTAAGCGTCTCAATTTAAGTGCCTAATTCAACTGAATCTAAATACATTAAATATATATATATGAGAAGACCCGGCAAGCCAAGTAAGATCGTTGCCAGTGCCCCTGGACTGGTTCTTGTGCGGGTGGCACATGAGATGCACCATTTTGAGCGTGGCCGTTGCCAGTACCGCCTGACTGGCTCCTGTCGGATTTTCGAGCGAGATCGTTGCCAGTGCCCCTGGACTGGCTTGTGCGGGTGGCACATAAAAGACACCATTTCGAGCGTGGCCGTTTCCGTGCGGGTGACACGTAAAAGCACCCACTACACTCTCTGAGTGGTTGGCGTTAGGAAGGGCATCCAGCTGTAGAAACTCTGCCAAATCAGACTGGAGCCTGGTGTTGCCATCCGATTTCACCAGTCCTCAGTCAAATCGTCCAACCCATGCTAGCATGGAAAGCGGACGTTAAACGATGATGATGATGATGATGATGATATATGTATGTATATATATGTATAATATGTATGTAAATGTATGTATGTTTTCCACCCTTATGTATCCATTCTTACTATAATTTGTATGTATACATATATATACATATAGACACACATGTATACACACACACACACACACACACACACACACACACACACACATGCGTGTATACCTGTTTTCTCCACAACACTCATAAATCTATGATTCTTGCAACTATGGCTTTATACTGCTGCTGCAATCATATGAGAACAGAATCTGTATAATTTAATCTCTCTGTATTTCCAGTAACCTCCACCTCCTACTGGAACCACTTTCTTTTAAAATCCATCTATTATTCTCAGCATCATTACATCCCACTCTATTTTCCATAGATCACCTCGTCCTGCACCTTCAGTTATCTCTCTTTTCTCTTTGTTACATCTTAAGAGTGCCATGCCTAATCTTTAATACCCTCTCATATATGCTATTATTTTCAACACTTCCATCTCTGTTACCGTACATCTCTCTCTATTTCTCTCTCTCCTTCCTACTCAATCTCCCAACCCTACACACCATCTTATTATTGTCTTATCTCTCTGCAGACTTTTTATACTGCCAATTTCCATCCTTCCTGTAGTTCTCTTTCTTGAACGACCCTCATATCTTCCACCTCACCCCTGTCTTGATGTTTGCCATCGATCACATCCACACCCTTCTTCATTGTTCACCTCAACTTCATCTATAACTATCTATCACTCTCCTCTCACACTCTTATAAACCTGCCCACTTCCCGATTCTCTGTCTACATAGTTTGTCTTATACTCACCTTCGTAATCCATCAAAGTATTCTGTGAAATGTTGTCACCACCACCTTTGTTTTCCTTTCAGCTACTCCCACACTCACTTATATATTATGGGTAGGCATGTATCATCTCTACAGTAAGATACATATACCTGTCCCTCAAGCATATTTTTATCTATCACCACCTGAATTGAAGCCACCTCTCTCAATGCTACAGGTCCACTCCGTCAAGGGCAGTTGTCTTGCAAATTATTTAACAAAATCATTGGTGCTGGTATATAAAAAAAAGCTCCCAGTTCATAGTGTAAATTGACTGGCATTAGGAAGGGCATTGAGCTATAGAAACCATGCTAAACTAGCCTTTGCAGCTAAACCCAGCCCTTTGGTTTGTTGGATCCAGTCCAACCATCCAATGTAGGACAGTAAGGAATATGGACATTATGTGATGATGAACATCATGATATGTATGTATGTATGTATGTATGTATGTATGTATGTATGCATGCATGCGTGTACGTATGAATGTATGTATGTATGTATGCATGTACATTTGAATGTATGCATGTATGTATGTATGTATGTATGTATGTATGTACGTATGTATGTATGTATCATCCTCATTTAATGCCCATTTTCCGTGCTGGCAAGGGTTCGACAATTTGACCAGAGTTGGCAATCTGGAAAAGTGCACCAGGTTCCCGTCTGATTTGGCTTGGTTTCTACAGCTGGCTGCTCTTCCTAACACCAACCACTTTACAGAATGCACTGGGTGCTTTTTACATGGCACCATTTCGGGTGATTTTATGTGGCACCAGTACTGGCCAATCTTTTTCAGAAGGGAGAAAGGAATTAACAGTTCTACTGTAGAGGACAGGTCTTCTTGAATGCACCAAGGCACCAGATATCTTAGTCCATTGTCCTCTCCATCATAACGCTCATTATCCTTAGATCACCCTTCAGTACTTCATCCCATGTCTTCTCGGATCTTCCTCTTCCATGAGTTTCCTCCACTTTGAGTGATTAATACTTCTTTATGGAGCAATCTACATCCATTTGTACCACATGACCAAATCAGTGCAGTCTTATTTCTTGCACACTGCATCTAATTCCTCTTCTCTCAACACACTAGCACTCTATTGCACATATACACTTACATTGCACACCCAGCGGAGCATGCTAGCCACATTCCTCTCTAGCCCTCACATGTCCTCTGCATTTAGGGTCCATATCTCACTACCACATAGAATTGCTTTTCGTATACATGCATCATAATCTTTGGTTACCAACAGAGGTAAAAGCTCTCTGAAGTTTTTACATACTAATCTTATTCTTGCTATTACACTTTCGTACATCCTCCCCCACTACTAATTTGGTCCCAAGTACCTGTAATTTTTATGGTTCCTGTGCATCTTCCACTTCTGAACACTACTTTCTCTGATTACCTTCTAATTACTCTTGTGTGTACATAGCTTGCTCTGGGTACCCTGAATGAACTTCCTGCCTACACCTTTCCTACATATTGAAAAGGGACATTTACTTGAAGGGAGTCGAGTCATGTCTGTTTTCTTGCTTACTGAAACATTAGTGTTTGCTAAGTTAATATTACGGCCCTTAAATTCCAGGTTTTGCTTCCGCACCTGGAATTATTTTCCTAGCTCCGATGCAGAATCTGCAATAAGAGCAAGATTATCAGCACATAGCAGTTCCCAGGGGCAGCCTGTTTAGAATTCCTCTGTTATGACCTGAAGGACAATGATGAAAAGGATGGGACTGAGGACTGAACCCAGATGTACACCTACCTGTACACCAAATTTTTTCCTGTGCTCTCATCTTACTAACAGCATCTCTGTACATGGCCTGAACAGTTTTCACAAACCACTTGTCTGCTTCTAGACTCCTCAGTGCCCGCTATATCACATAGTGGGAAACTCTATCAACGGCTTCTCTAGATCAACAGACACCAAGTATAATAGCTCATTCTTAGCTAAATATTTCTTTTGCACTTGCCTGACTATAAAAATAGCATCAGTAATGCTTCTCCTCAGGGCAAGGCCAAACTGTTTTTCATCTAGCCTAATTTGGTTTCTAATTAATTGGGTTAGACAGAAAGAAATGAAGAAATTCTCTCTTAATTTATTTTCATACAAGTAGAGAAACTTTTCAAAGGAAATAAACAAAGTGGAATAAAATAAAATATTGCCAATATCCTATTTTATTTAACTTTATTTCATTCTGGTTCATTTCATTTCCTTGAAACATTTGAAAATGTTCTTTACCTATGTATAAATAAATTAATGAACAATTCTTTAATTTCTTCCATTATTATTATTATTATTCCTGATATATATATACTTGAATGCATGTGTATATATAGTGAGAATTTACAAAAAAAAAAAAAAAAAGACAAAGACGGGTGTGTAAACAGCAAATTCAGTCCCACAGTATGGCCACAATCTAATGACTGAAGCGAGTAAAAGGAAAGATAAAAAAGGTATATATGCATATGCATACACACACACACACATATAGATAGATAGATAGATAGATAGATAGATAGATAGATAGATCATCATCATCATCATCATTTAACGTCTGCTTTCCACGCTAGCATGGGTTGGACGATTTGACTGAGGACTGGTGAAACCGAATGGCTACACCAGGCTCGAATCTGATTTGGCAGAGTTTCTACAGCTGGATGCCCTTCCTAACACCAACCACTCCGAGAGTGTAGTGGGTGCTTTTACATGCCACCGTATCAGATAGATAGATAAATAGGATCATTTGTGTAGGGTTGGAATGTGTGTATGGGTTTTATATGTGAATGGCTTTTGGGGTGTGTGGCGGGGTGTCCAAAGAATTAAACCCTTATTTTGATGTTTATGTATCTGTGTATTCGTCTTTGTATTCATTGGCTAAATTCTTTGCTGCGTCCTCAGGATATGACAGTAGGTGGATCAGAGGTGGAGAACATAGTGATTATGGGTCATGATGCATCCCGTAAATATGATAAAATATACCTTCTTTCTTCATGTGAACAGGGCTAAACTCTCACTTCTGTAGTTTAGGTAGATGTCCAAGTGCTAAAATTTTTTGATATATTTTTATTTTCCTCAGCTAAATATAATGTACCTTTTCTAACACTATTAAAATACTCCTTGCACTTCATGTTGTAGTTCATGGTTATTTCCGTTTACAAGCATACGTGCCTGGCCAGGTCTGTGGCATTTTGTCTCTAGGAGATACTGAAGGAGGAGTTATGGTTATTGAATCTTGTTCTGAAGGAACCTTCTTCTTCTGTCGCATACAACATACTTTCACATGTTTGGCTGCCCATTTGGGTCTTTTGATGTTACCTCTACCACATACATGACCGTTTCCATGTTACAGTGGTTGTTAATAGGACATGTGGTGTTACCACTACATAAGCAATATATATTCATATATATATATATATATATATATATATATATATATAAACATAAAGTAAGTTACTTAAAATATTTTTGTCACATATTTCAATTTCTGAGGGTAAATTCACTGCAGACAGTCACATCAGCGAGGGTTGTTTAAAAACAATAAGGATTTCATGAAATGCTGGGTGATGTCAATATCTCAGTCATGTATGATTATATATTCTGTGGCAAAACCAAATGTTTTATGCAACTGAGTTCTTGTCATAGATAGGTAAAAGTCTGAAGTATCAAAACTGAGTAAATCTACTATTATATGTTAAGATTATCTCTTACTCTTTTACTTGTTTCAGTCATTTAACTGCGGCCATGCTAGAGCACCGCCTTTAGTCGAGCAAATCACCCCCAGGACTTATTCTTTGTAAGCCTAGTACTTATTCTATTGGTCTCTTTTGCCGAACCGCTAAGTTACGGGGACGTAAACACACCAGCATCGGTTGTCAAGCGATGTTGGGGGGACAAATACAGACACACAAACACACACACTCACACACACACACATATATATATACATATATATGCAATGGGCTTCTTTCAGTTTCCTTCTACCAAATCCACTCACAAGGCTTTGGTCAGCCCGAGGCTATAGTTGAAGACACTTGCCCAAGGTGTCACGCAGTGGGACTGAACCCAAAACCATGTGGTTGGTAAGCAAGCTACTTACTACACAGCCACTCCTGCGTCTACAGATTTTCTATAAAAATTTTTTTCTGTTCTTGGCACAAGGCCCGAAATTTTGGGGAAGGGGACCAGTCGATTAGATCAACTGGTACTTAATTTATCGACCCTGAAAGGATGAAAGGAAAAATTGATCTCGGCGGAATTTGAACTCAGAATGTAATGACAGATGAAATATTGCTAAGCATTTCGTCCAGTGTGCTAACGTTTCTGCCAGCTCACCACTTTAATTTTCTACAGAAATTATAGCCACCACTGATTTTGTTACAACGTTTTGTGTCCAAGATGTCTGATGTAAACAACAATGAGTTCAAAAATGAAAAGTCGGTAATGGGCATATATGACATATTTCAGGAGTATTTCCTCCATCATCAATACCCATTCAACCCATTAATCATCCATGAACACATTGCTTAAATAGTCACTAAATTATAATCAATACCGATTTTGTTACAGATCATTAGTATTTACATAACAGCTTCCAGGATTGGCTTAATATGTAAAGTTGATAAATCGAATAATGTTACACTGCTATATTTACTGCCTATTTAAGCAATGAGTTCATGTATGATTAATGAGTTGGCTTGATGAAAAAGAAAAACTCCTGACATATAGCGTATATACCCATTTTTCATCTTTGACCTCATTGTAATTTACATCAGGCATCTCAAATATGAAATGTAACAAAATCAGTGCAGGCTACAATTTCCATAACAAGTGGTGTAATAGCACTGCTAACACAGTAGAACACAGTATTGACTTATAAAAACGTTTAATATACTTTGTAGTATATTATGTTTGCATAACGAAATATGGTACCCCTACAGGTCATTAATACCCATAGTTATGTTTATTGCAAATACTTTAAAACCTGTCAATAACAGATATGCTGTTGTTTCATAAAGGGAGCTCTATAATAGTTCTTACCCTGAGTAAAATACTATCTTAAATATTTTACTAATGATCCCAAAAAGGGATCATTAGTTTTTGTTGTTTTATTAAGCTTACAGTCTCCCTTACCTTTTGTCTCAGATAAATTCAAACACCTTAAGTTCATTATTTAATGACAGGAGTGGCTGTGTGGTAAGCAGCTTACTTACCAACCACATGGTTCCGGGTTCATTCCCACTGCATGGCACCTTGGACAAGTGTCTCCTACTATAGCCTCAGGCCGACCAAAGCCTTGTGAGTGGATTTGGTTGACGGGAACTTAAAGAAGCCCATCATATATATGTGTGTATATATATATATATATATATATACATATAGATAGATAGATAGATAGATAGATAGATAGATAGATAGATAGATGTGTGTGTGTGTATGTGTACATGTTTGTGTGTCTGTGTTTGTCCCCCAGCATCGCTTGACAACCGATGGTGGTGTGTTTACGTCCCCGTATCTTAGCGGTTCAGCAAAAGAGACCGATAGAATAAATACTAGGCTTCCAGAGAATAAGTCCTGGGCTCGATTTGCTCGACTACAGGCGGTGCTCCAGCATGGCTGCAGTCAAATGACTGAAACAAGTAAAAGAGTAAAAGAGAGAAAGAGAAAGAGTATCCCTATTTCTCCCTTATTCTCAATTCCTTTCTCTATCCATATTCTTTCCAAATTACATTTTGAAAAGTAATAATTGTCAGGTCGTTTTAAAATGTGAAGATATAAAGACAGGGAGAATGTTGAATATACAGAATTCAATATTGTAAGAAGAGCACCAACAGCTGGAAAGAAACATTGGGAAAGACAGTGAGAAATTTAGAAAATCCTCAAACCAGTTTAAGGTAGATTCAGCATGAAAGAAAACAATGAGACACAGAGAAAAGGTGCGATATACTCATTAAAGAATAGATATCTCTACACACAAGACACATGGACCAAAACATAAATACTACTTAAATGTTTTGTCATTTTGCTAATACTTGGATATCATCATCATCATGTAACGTCCGCTTTCCATGCTAGCATGGGTTGGATGATTTGACTGAGAACTGACAAGCCAGAAGGCTGCACCAGGCTCCAATCTGATCTGGCAGAGTTTCTACAGCTGGATGCCCTTCCTAATGCCAACCACTCCCAGAGTGTAGTGGGTGCTTTTACATGCCACCGGCACGAGGGCCACTCACACGGTACTGGCAATGGTCATGCTCAGAAAGGTATTTTTTATGCGCTACCTGCACAGGAGCTAGTCCATACATATATATGTATATAATCCAATTTAATTCACAAAATATACTAACAAAGTATGATTTATATATGATGGCATATTTTTGAAAGGAGCAGAAATTAAAACATTTTTATACAATATAATTTAGTTGGTGAAATATCTTGTTCTTATTTTACATGTAGACAATTCTTAAGTCTGGTAGTATTTTAAGAAATAATGAGCTAGAAAATCTATATATTTTAAAAAATAACTAATCCTGTATATGTAAATATGACTGTTTATTTGTGTAAATGTGTAAATTGTATGTATACAGGAGTCTATTTGTGTAATCATTTATTTTGTCATTGTAAGCTCTGCTGACGTTGAATGAGACATCCACCTGGGAAACTTAATGCAGTGATTCTACATGGTAGAAATAGTAGCTAAATTGCAGTCTTATCTAACAAGTGGAGTAGCCACATATATTATTCACCCATTACAATGAATGTCCAATGTAAGGGTTGCAGCAAATATATCCAACAATTTACCCTGACAATATATCTATATCCACATTTAAACAAAGCCTAAATTGAGAGAGAGAAAGAAAGAGAGAGGGGGGTGCAAGGAAGAAGAAGAAGGAGGAGGAGGAGGAGGAGAAGAAGAAGAAGAAGAAGGAGAAGAAGAAGAAGAAGAAGAAGAAGAAGAAGAAGAAGAATTTATTTATATTAGCCATATTGGCTGCAAGAAATATAGGGTATTGCATTGGGAGAAAAATAAACTGTGAAGTGTGGAAGAAACATTTACAAAATACAAAAGAGAGGGGGTAAGAGGTATTAGACAATATATGAAAGGATATATTGAGATTTTAAAAGTATATGCATACACACACACATATATATACATGCAAGCATATATACTTACACACACAGACATTCACACATCCTTCATGGAATTATGTAAAAAAATATTAAAATGGTGGATAAAGCAAGACAAAATTAAACAGGAATAAAACAGGAAAGATTACTGATTAGATTGAGTTAGCATACCCATGACCCTGTTTATTTAACCATATCTTAAATTATGTATAAGTACAGCTGAGAGCAGATTTGATTATTCTTAGAGACATTTGATGCTGAAAAACTCCATCTTGAAGGTATTGTCTCGTAAGTCTGGCACTAAGGAACATAAATCTTAAATTAACCCAATCTCAGTTTGTTTCATCATCTTCTTTCACAGCAACCACAAAATGGATGGGTCTTTTCACCACCAACAAGAGAGAGTCACTATATTTTCTGCCATAACTTCCAACTCTGACAAGCATGGGTTACATAATTGGGCTGTTACCTAACATCCCTTTTAACTCCCAGTGTGAAACCAATTAGTAAGGCTGGATGTAATGGATATATAAAACTTTACACTTTGATTAATATACCCACTCTATTGACAAACGTATGAGAGCATACTTTTCCTGACTTATGGATTGTTAGAGGACTATATATATATATATATATATATATATATATATATATCGTCGTCGTCATCGTTTAACGTCCGCTTTCCATGCTAGCATGGGTTGGACGATTTGACTGAGGACTGGTGAAACCAGATGGCTACACCAGGCTCCAATCTGATTTGGCAGAGTTTCTACAGCTGGATGCCCTTCCTAACGCCAACCACTCAGAGAGTGTAGTGGGTGCTTTTACGTGTCACCCGCACGAAGGCCAGTCAGGCGGTACTGGCAACGGCCACGCTCAAAATGGTGCATTTCATGTGCCACCCGCACAAAAAAAAAAAAAAAAGGATTTCATGTGTTGCCCGCACATGAGCCAGTCCAGGGAAACCAGCAACGATCTCGCTCGAAAATCCTACAACGGCTCATATATATATATATATATATATATATATATATATATATATATATATATATTTATACATATATCTGACTGTGGTTGCTGAGTCTTATGAAACCCAATGACCCGATTTAATGTGGTGGTCGATATCTCTTTTATATGTTCTGGATTATGAGGGTGCTGTCAAGGTATTGAGTTTGCTAGCCTCAAAAAGCATGACTTTAACTGAACACAACTCTGGGCCTACATCACTCGGCTCATTAGTAAATATATGACATTTCACCAACCATCCAACTTTTCTTCATTGGAACTCAATATCTTCTGAGGTTATGAATATGGCAATACATTGTTATTAAACCTTCCAATAATGTTAGTACTGTTGTAGTTTGGTGATCCAATCTCTATAGACAAGAAGCATCTACTATTTCAATAGCTCTGTCTCCTACAGCAAGTTCCAAAACAATTTCACAAGTCACAACCAGAAACAAGTATCTACCACAGAGTATGAACTTACCTTTTCCAGCTTACCCTAAAATTCCACTATTTATAGTTAGAGCCTGGAATGCACTAAATCTGAGCTCTACAGTAGACAGAAGACTACTAACCAGTCCAATTTGCCAATTGCCTGATTCGTTAGCTAACATGTGGCTGCATATGAATGTGGATTGTTTTCAGATCCTTGTTTGTTATCTTCTTTTTAATGGCTTCTCTAATGGTTTTGAATGTCTTGCAGTTCATAGTTAAGGAAATCAAGGTGAACGACACCATTGTCATCTCCCAAAATAGCCACTATGACTTTCTGCACCAGTCCCAGTTTCTTATACTTCTTCGGCCCTGGAGAAGAGGTAAGATACCATTCTACCAACAGAGTGTTTATTTTGGATTTATAAAGATATGGCACCAGCACAGGACACTTGCAAGCCAATCCTCTTCCTCAGGGGATGTGGCCTTAACACTTCTGCTGTGAAGGACGGGTCTTCTGTATTCAAGAAGACTGTCCTTCACAGTTAAAGTGTTAAAGCTACATCTTCTGGTGAAGAGGATTGGCCAGCAAGAGTCCTGTGTCGGTGCCACATAAAAAGTACTTGTGCCAGTTCCGCATAAGTGTGCTCTTCCCAATGCCATGTTAAAAGCACCCATCACACCTTGTAAAGTGGTTGGTGTTAAGAAGGGCATCTAGCCATAGAAACCAAGAAAAATCAGATGGGAACCTAGTGCAGCTCTCTAGCTTGCCAGCTCTGATCAAACCGTCCAACCCATGCCAGCATGGAAAACAGGCGTTAAAGGAAGAGCATGATGATGATAAGATCCACATCACTTGACTGAAATTAAAAGATGCGTTTTCATCCATTTCAAACACTCCCACTAGATCACAACAGTTTTTAAGCTTCCTCTTTTTGAAACCAAGTGTCATCTGCTGAAGTACTCACTTCTCACACCTTCCAGCACCCAAAGTTTTCCACCAATCTTCTGTAAGGAATTGTGACCACAGTCAATTTGTGCAGCAATCTCAGGGATTATGATACACCGCTCTGCATGAATTGATTCAGTTATTTGCTGGTGATTCATCTGTGTATTTGCAGTTGATTGTCTTCCACCGTATGATTTGTCTTCAATGCTGTTTTTTCCTACATCTGTACCCATTACTTTAATCAGTAGCGTCATATTTGTAAACCATCTAATACTTTCTGTGGATATCAGACAGCCTGTGCCAAACCTTTGTCAAATACTCAATGATAGCACCTTGCTTCTGCTTGAAATTTATTATTTTCTTGCAATGAAGATCAGGAAAAAGGAGTAGAAGAAGAGTTACTCTATCAACATGTGCAATTTGAATTACTTATGTCAGTTAATAAAAAGTTATGCCCACTTTTCTATTAGTTACAGTTCAACCTTAATTTGTAGATGCGTGTAATGTGTGTGTGTAATGTGTGTGTGTGAGTGTGTGTGTGTGAGTGTATGCATGTGTATGTATATGTGTGTGTATATATATATATATATGTATATATGCACACACACACACATATATATACATATGTATATATTAACAGTAAGCATATGTATATATGTATATATACGTATGTCTATATCTATCTATCTATCTATCTAACTAACTATCTATCTATCTATCTATCTATCTATCTATCTACCTATGTATGTATGTATGTATATGTGTATGTATGTATATGTGTATGTATGTATGTATGTATGTATGTACAAGACACATTGAAAAATATAGCAAAATACAAAATAGATTTATAGTCAATGAAAACCAGTTGGATAAATAACGTTGAAACTACATTATTTGTGAGAAACAAAGAACAATATCAAAGTAAAAAAGCAACAGAAATTCTTATTTTGATTGAAAAACTTTGTTGTTTAGGAAATCATTAGAATTTCATCTGTGAAAGTAATTAATATTTGTAGCTTCAGGTTGTTAGAAGTTTAGTTGAAACAAAAACTTATGCCAGATGAACAAAACTGTACCATCTTTCTATTTCCACTTCTTTTTATTATTAAATATCACAGAAAGATATTAAAATTAATAAGATTATCGAAGGTAGGAGTTTCACTTTTGTTTGTTGATGTCAGACTATTGGCGGAGGATTTGTTGGCTCCAATCAAACCATAACACAGTAAGTAGTCCAAGATCCAATAGTTATTGCTGTCTCAGTCTGTTGTACTGTAACTAGGCAACAGGCATTATTAATACAATTTCGAAGTGTAAACCAATGTTTTGAAGATCTTATTTGCTGATTTTATTCCTATTTTGGTGAACTACACACATTGCAGCATTCAACCATATGTAAGAAAATGCCTATGTCAAAAGAAATGGACATTCTCATTGACATTAACATTTTTTCACTCATGCCAAGTCCATTTACTCACTCCCACTAGTCCCTTCATCATCCCTATATATTCACTTCTTCCACAAATCTCTCTTCACTCCTCCTACAGCCCTCTCTTCACTTATGCCACTGCTCTCTCCTCATTCCTCATCACAGTCCTCTACTCCCACTCACCACAGTCCTCTACTCCCACTCACCACAGTCCTCTCTTCACTTGAACAGTAGTCTTCCCTTAACTTCTACCAGTCCCTCTCATCATTTCCCTTATAGCCATCTTACTCTACCTCTGCTATCAGCCACTTCCCAACCACCAATCCACAAAAGAACAAATCATTAAAATCTGTATGCCCATTGAAGTCATTAGAATGTCAGGTAAAATGCCTTACACCTCGCTTACAAAGTTTGGATTCTGCCATGGTCAACATTGCTTTCCATCTTTCTGCAGAAGATAAATACAGTATCTATACAAAGTAGTACAATGCAGGAAGTAGTATAGTGTAGATGTTACAACATTGGTGATGTTTTCATTCCTGTTCTCTATATTCTAACTTAAAATCCTACTACAGCCAACATGGGTAGCAGACTTAACTTATTGGCCTGTTTCAACTATCATCTAAACTTTAGGGGTCTTTAGTAGAGTACACTCTGTTACCAACATTTAAGCCCCAACCCTGATTTGAAGATATTTTACTGTCTTCTTCCCACGCATCTCAGATGCCTTTTAAAACGTCATGGGTACTGTTCTTCTTACTAACTAAAAGACAACAAAAAGTGCTAATGTGGTTCTGAGTTGTCTGCCCCTAGGAAAAAGATGTATGCACTAATTAATTTGAATGTCATTCTGACCAGCTAGAATGGATGCTAGTAGGGTAAGTATTTTGACCCCTATCTGAAACTGTTATATCATCATTAGTCCTTAATGGTTTAGTAGCTTAACTCCAGTTCAATGTAATTCTGAGTTTGATTCTGTGCCAAGTAGCTATATATCTGAGAAAAGAAATAAAGGACATACAAACTACATGGTAATTAAATCTGTTATAAAGAAGAAACAGAGGATTTCAACAATTCAGAGATGAGACAAAAGAGAGAAGTACAAAAAGAAAGGCTAAGTAATGATAGATACAGTGGAGGAACAATGCTGGAAAATGGTCAATGGAAGTAACAGAATAGAAAGGTGATTTGCAACAGTGAAGAAGCTTGAGTCAAGGAAGATAATGTAGATTTGTTCTATTTGTCATTTTTAAGAAATGTTTCTTCTATAGTAAGAAGCATTACAGAACTTCTTTTTGTTTTCTTCTCACATTTTTCTTTTCTTTCTGTCTCTTGAAAAAGGGCCTCAGCCCAAAATATCAAACTTATTTTTTGTATTTACAATATAAAATTAACTACCATGTAGCCTGGTTTGTTGTTTTTGTTGCTTTTGTTGTACTTCCTTTCTGAAATCTATTTGACTTGGTTGCTTATCAAATAAAGTTGATTTCTAAAGTTAGTAAAGATTGGTAAGTGATATAAGTCAGTTTAGTCAAGGGTGGTGTCAATCCCACACTTAAGAAACCCAATATCTGAGAAGACTATTGAGTTTTATGGTAGCAACTATGATAATAAAATCCAAGACAGTTTGTTCTGCGTATGTGGTTAACTTGTGGCATGCATGAAAATGTCTAGCTTTTGGGACAAAGGTCATCAGAATTCTTCACTTTCCATATTATTCACATTTAAATTACATCTCTAAATTCTCCTGAAGAAATATGATATTGACTTTGGTCGGTTTTACAATTCAGAATGTAGAATTTCTAAAGTATTAATAACTTAGTCTAACATACCTCAATTTATAGCACTCTACTGATTTAATTCTGTAAAACTTATTTGAATATAGCATCGAAATAAAACAAGAACTGTAAAGTGTTGCTCTATTTTTGTATATAATGTGTATTTTGAAAAGTATGTATGTATGTATTTGTACACATACTCACCCACACACATTTAACATTCTATTATAGTAATTATATATTTCATCAACTTTTCTAAACATGACACACAATAGATGTCTATGTAGAAGGAAATATGTAAAGTCTCCCTCTCATGTGTCCACATTCTGCTATCAATGTTATTCAAGTGTCATTGTTTTCACAGTAACATTCAATGTCATATTGTAAACCTAGATTATTCACTATTCTCTGCAAGTGTCATTATTTTGACAAGATTCTATCACATTTTTGTATGGTTTTGATATCCGAAATAAATGTTTATGTCTATATTTTTATGTTGGCATTCAATATACATATGTATATATGTACCTACATATACACGTACTATGCACAAACATTTTCTCTGTGTGTGTGTATCTATGTATATATGTATACACACACATACATAAAAATGTTTCTATTTAATCTCCTCACCAACAACCATCATGTAAATATCTATCTGTTTCAATCTAACTTCCCTCTCTTGCTTTCTGTCTGTCTGTCTCCCTCCCTCTCTCTTCGTCCTCCCTCCCTCCCTCTATTGCTTCTGTTACTCTCTTCTCTGTCACTCTAACACTCCTATCACTCTCTCTGATTCTTTTTCATCACTCTCTTTTCTATTAACCTCTCACTTTTGTTCTCTTCCCAAAAAGTTGTGTAGGAAACAAACAGGTAATATAGAGAAGGTGGGAAACACACTTTAGCCTCACTTCGTAGGGTTGAGACAAACTTCTTTTGCTGGTGAATAAGCAAGAATGAAAGGCATTGCTTAGCATGGCATTTTGACTTCTGCTGGTAGTTAGACAAATTCTCTATAACCAATGGTACTACAAAATGCTCCCAGTACACTCTGTAAAGTGGTTAGTGATAGGAAAAGAATTATTATCATAATGAAATCTAAATGTATTACAAAGTACACCCTATCAACCAAAAAATTATTATTATTATTATTATTATTATTATTATTATTATTATTATTATTATCATCATCATCATCAGATGTTATTTAGAGGTCATTGCCAAATACATCAGTTAACTTTAAACATATGTCCTTTTTTGAATTTTTCAATACTCTTAGTAACCACTACACAAAATCCATAGTTTGTATTACAATATTTATTTATACAATACTCAGCATAATTGTATTGAGTGCTATATATGTTTTGATATGGTAATTAAATTTTATACAAACTCTCTGTCAATCCCTTTCTCTACCCTCTTTCTTCTTCTTCTTCTTCTTCTTCTTCTTCTTCTTCTTCTTCTTCTTCTTCTCTCTCTCTCCCTCTCTCTCTTTCAATTTTCCCTAACACATTGTCACCATTATTTTTCTCTCCTTCCAGTTTCACCACAGCCACTCCTACCCTCTCTTCTATTATGTGAGTAACTGTGTAGCTCCCCTTCAGCAAAAAACTTGTTCTCTTATGGACCCTTCTCTCTCACCTTAGCCCCTCATCCCAGGATCTGAATTGAGAAAGCATTTATTTCTGCACTCTAACATTTCTGAATAATAATAACAATAATAATAATAATAATAATAATAATAATAAACACTTTCAATACAGTAACCATAAGAGCATCACAGCAAACCACAGCACATACCCAAGGCACACAGAGCTGCGCTCGGTAGTGAAGTGAAAGCACGTTATAAAAATAAAACTACTGAATAATAATAATAATAATAATAATGATAATAATAATAATAATAATAATAATAATAATAATAATAATAATAATAATAATAATAATAACAGCAGTGCTCTACCCAAAAAACGAAAACGCAACAACACATACATATAAAATATGGAAGAAAAATAATGTAAATATAGACCTCGATAAAACAATGAACCCTAACAAACTAGCTAACATAAGAAGATATATTCTAAAAGCAAAAAAAATATCAGAAATAGAAATAGAACAATTGAAAGGAAAAATACATCAGGAAAATCTAGATAGTAGTCACACAGCAATGCCAAATAATAATATAAACACTGAGATAGCAAAACACGAGGACAAACGTAACATTTCCGGCAAAAACGAAGTAAACAACAAACAACAAACCCAGACCGTAGAGATGTATAATAGTGTACAAAAAGCACCAAACCAGAACACCACAGACAAATATATGAATGAAAAGGAAGGCAAAACAAATATAAAGCCTGGAAACAACGAAGGGAAACCTAATAATTACGATACTATGAAAATGAAAATAACCAAAGAACTGAAAACCACAGATCTTAGAATGGACCACAGATTATATCTCCCAAAAATCAAAATAGACAATAAAACAACATCAATAATAAATAGCATAAACCTGGCCGTCACGGAATTAACAACCACAGAAACAACAGGCAATATCACTGAGCTAAATGACATAATATATGCGGCAGCCACTGCAGCCGCAAAAGAAGCAGGATACTCACTCAAACCCATCCGAACAGGAGATCTATCACCCAAACAGACCTTGTGGATAAATAACATCCAGAACAAAATTTTAAAAAAGAGAAAAGATTTATCGATTCTCAACGAAATTAGTAAACAATCAACACTACTAAGTAACAAGAAGAAAACAAAAATACTGTACAAATACAGCATTACAGAAAAAGACTTACCTGAGGCAAAAGAAAAACTAAAGCAAGACATCCTTGCCAAAGCACAAAGGATCTGCCGGTATGAGAAACGCCAACGTTTCTTTGAACAAAACAAACAGTTCAAATCCAACCCCAAAAACTCTACCAAGAACTGGGTAAAAATAAAATAGACATTACTTCAGCTCCAACAGCAGAAGAACTAGAGAAATTCTGGAAACAGATATGGTCGGTGAAGCAACAACCCCAGAAAAGGACCATTAAAACAACGAACTTAGCACCTGAGCAACTCTGGGCCCCTATAACAACTGAAGAGGTCACCCAGACACTGCAAAGACTAAGCAACTGGAAGGCACCTGGACACGACAAGATCCCTAATTTCTGGTTAAAACACCTGCCAGGAATGCATAAAAAGCTGGCAGAAAACTTTAACAACATACTAGCAGATCCAGAGACAATGCCTGAATGGCTCACAAAAGGGAAAACCATCTTAATCCCCAAATCCACGGAAACGGAGAAACCACAAAACTATAGACCTATAACGTGTCTCCCTACGATCTACAAAGCCTTTACTGCAATAATATCGCAGAGATTGAGTAAACACCTGGAAAATAACAACCTGTTTCCAGAAGAGCTGAAGGGATGCTGCAAGGGCTCATATGGCTGTAAAGATCAATTATTGATCAATAAAGCCATAACTGAAGACAGCCGCAGAAAGAAGAAAGGCCTCAGTATGGCCTGGGTGGACTACCAAAAGGCTTTCGACAGTGTTCCCCACACGTGGATTCTGGAAACACTAGCCATAAACAAGGTGGCACCAATTATCATAAAATACATAGAGCACTCAATGAACAAATGGCAGACAGTGCTACAGCTCCAAACAAAAGAGGGACTTGTGAAAACGAAAGCCATCCCCATTAGAAGAGGAATATTCCAGGGAGACACGCTCTCTCCACTCCTGTTCTGCCTGGCACTCACACCTTTAACCGAATTGCTAAATAGGACTGGATGTGGTTACAAATGCTACAGAAAAACAGTCAGCCACCTTCTATATATGGATGACCTAAAATTATATGCAAAAAACGACAAAGAGCTAGAAACACTACTACAGACAGTACACAGCTTCACCAAGGAAATAGATATGAAATTCGGATTAGAAAAATGTGCCAAAGCAACCCTGAAAAGAGGAAAATTAGTTAAAAGTAGCAATATAACACTAGATAAAGCCAATGAAATAAGAGAACTAGACGAAAGCCAACCATATAAGTATTTAGGAGTCAATGAACTAGATAGGATGCAACATACACAAATGAAAGAAACAATAAAGAAAGAGTACTATAGACGAGTTAAATCAATACTAAAAACAGAGCTCAATGCTAAAAACAAGATAATGGGTATCAACACTTTAGCTGTCACAGTTATAAGCTACAGCTACAACATCCTTAACTGGACACTAAACGAACTATGTAAAATAGACAGGAAAACAAGAAAAATAATGACAGGATATAGGATGCACCACACAAAATCTGACATAGAAAGGCTATATATACAATGCACAGAAGGTGGCAGGGGTCTTATACAGCTAGAAAACTATTATAAAATAAGCACCATAGGACTGCAAAAATACCTACTTCAGAAGCAAGGGAAACTAATACAAATAGCCACAAAACACGAGCAAATCAAAAAACTGTTTTCAGTATTTAAGGAAGCTGACAAATACAAACAAGAAATCAATCTACCTAACAAATACGAAGAAGAAGAAGAAGAAACAACAAAAGCTATAAAACAAATGAAATCCAAACTAAAACTAGAACAGCAACGGACCATGATAAAACGATGGCAAGAAAAGCCCCTACATGGTAAATACTGGGCTAAACTAAATGCGAAAGAAATAGACAGAGAAAAATCCCAGCAATGGCTGAGAAGCTCAGGACTCACAGCAGAGACTGAAGGATTTTTAATTGCTGCACAAGACCAGAGCTTCCCTACCAGAAATTACCAAAAACACATAATGAAAAGAAATATAACAAGTAACTGTAGAATATGTGGAGATGGACAAGAAACAATAAATCATATTATCTCTGGCTGCCCAGTCCTGGCTAAGAAGGAATATATTCACAGACACGACAGAGCTGGGACCTATATACACTGGAAGCTATGCCAACACTATGGAATAACAACAGAAAAAAGATGGTATAAACACACGCCAGAAAAGGTCACAGAAAACAAGAAAGCAACCATACTCTGGGATATGCCAATACACACAGATAGAGAAATTAAGGAAAATAGACCAGATATAGTTGTCAAAGATCATGAAGAAAAAAAATGCTTTCTAATTGATGTATCAATACCAGCAGATGACAACGTTTCTCTAAAAGAAATGGAAAAACTTTCAAAATACAAAGACCTGGAAATAGAGATAACTCGAATGTGGAGTCTAAAAACAGAAACAATTCCTATCATAGTAGGTGCCTTAGGTATAATAAAAAAATATTCAGACAAATACATAACAAAAACACCAGGACTTACAAATATATATAACATACAGAAAATTGCACTACTGGGTACTGCACACATTCTACGCAAAACACTTTCAATACAGTAAACATAAGAGCACCACAGCAAACCACAGCACATACCCAAGGCGCACAGAGCTGCACTCGGTAGTGAAGTGAAAGCACGTTATAAAAATAAAACTACTGAACAATAATAATAATAATAATGATAATAATAATAATAACGATGATGATGATGATGATGATGATGATAGGAATATTTACAACAACAATAAAAATAATACCTAGAAACCACACTGATATGCAGTTTGGGGTAAATAAGTGTGTAAGCTTAATATTGTACATCTTAAAAGATTAAATATGATGGAATAAAAATAAATCAAGATGGTATCAAGATATCACTGGGAGACAATGAAAGATACAAGCACCTATGACTGCTGGATGATGATAAGGTGATGGAAAGGAGAATAAAACAGAAAGTCTCCAAAACATGTAAGAGAAGTATTAGGATGGCACTCAAAACAAAACTAACTGAAGCTAAATGGCATCAAAATGGTCAATACATGGGTTGTGCTAGGGTTGAGATAGTCTGCTTCCATTTTAAAGCAGACAAAGGCAGAGTTACGAGAAATGAACAGAAGAACTAGGAAATAGCTCACAATGCTTAAAGCCAGCCTTAAAGTAATTGTGACAGGCTCTACTTAAGAAATGAAGGAAGCAGAGACTTATTAAATGCAGAAGACATCATCATTGCTGTGATATTGAGTTTTAAAAACGGTGTTGTGCATAGTGAAGATAGAATATAATCTGTGACCAGAAATATTGAAGAAGTTACTGAAACAGTGAAAAGATTCAAGAACAAAGAAAAACAGAATGATAGGACAAATAGCTAGAATGAAAAGGAGAAGGAATGAAAAACTGAATTCCTTATTAAAGCCACCCAGCAACAAGCCATCAGAAAGAATTTGATAAAGCCAAACATTAATAAAACTCAGGATCTGTTGGAATGGGGATGAAAGTATTAGCCCTCCCTTAGGTGAGTGTGGTAAGCTAGAACAAAACGTATAAACCTCAGAAGTGTCATTGAGAGTGTACTTGGATGTTAGCCAAGTTTGTGGATTTGAAGTGACAGAAAATTGATATGAACATATAAGCTATATGCTGTGTTGGTGAATAATTAGAGACTTCCATGGGATTTCTTTGTAGAGACTAACCATGCTATTGAAGCAAGGAAATAAAATGTGATCGTAGAGGACAGCAAAACAAGCAGTCGAAGGTCACAGATTTTGCAATACTATATGGTAATTGAATGAATATCAAGGCAATTGAGAAAACTAAGAAATATCAAAAGCTCACAGCTTCGAAAGACATGTCCTTCCACTTTGAAACCAATAATAATAATGATAATAATAATAATGATAATAACAACAACAACAACAACAACAACAACAACAACAACAACAACAATAATAATAATAATGAAAAATGGAGTAGACCCAAAGTGCCGATACTGCAATAATGGGATTGAAACGGTGGACCTCCAACCTCTGAGTGTAAGGTTTTAGCACTTGTAGAGTACAAATCAAGACATAACAGAGTTGGCCAATAGCTACATTGGATAATGTGCTGACATTATAAAATCAAGACTGTTGACAAATGGTACAAGCACCACTCTGAGGCTATAACTGAGGGAGAAAATGTAACGATTCTTTTGAACTTTCCAGACTGGATCATCAAAGCATATAAACCAGAAATTGTTGTGAAAGACCAAAACAATAAATTTTTTGATTGACATGAGCATACTCTGTGGCCATAATATCTTGGCAAAAGAATTTGATAAGCTCAGAAAATATAAAGATTTGCTAATTTAAATCGATAAGATGTGGTATCTCAAGCCGGTTACAATACTAGTGATTGTAGGAGCACTTGGAATGATCAAAAAAGGAATTGAAAATTATGTAAGTATGACCCCTGGCTTACCATCCATGCAGGAAGTGCAAAAGATTGTCCTAACTGGTACTTCACATGTACTGAGAAGAGCATTGTTGCTGCGACTTTTCTTTCCTTTTTTCCCCTTTATTTTCTTTGTTTACCTATTTATTTTTCATTTTTTTTCCTTTTTCTCCCTGTCTTTATTCCTTTTTTTTTCTTTCACATGACTTTGTAAACGAACAATAAGGTGTGCTTATTGCAATGGTCTACCAATACACACAGTGCGTTTCTCTGCCCTAGGTGTCAGGAAGACTTTTGGCAAGAAATGAAAACAGAATTGAAAGAAGAAGGCAATGAAAATGATATTGATAATAATAATAATAATAATAATAATAATAATAATGATAATAATAATAATAATGGCTTCAAATTTTGCCACAAGGGCAGCCATTTTGAGGAAGGGTTGAGTCAATTACATCAAACCCAGTGCTTGACTGGTACTTACTTTACCAGCCCTGAAAGGATGAGATGCAAAGTCAACTGCAATAGAATTTGATCCCAGAATGTAGCAACGGGCAAAACACCGCTAAGCATTTCCTTGAGCAAGTTAACAATTCTGCCAGCTCACCACCCTAATAATGATGATGATGATAAAAGACGGTGAACTTGCATTTCTTTTGGCTCTTTACAGTGTGAGTTCAAACACCATCAAGGCCAAGTTTGCCTTTCTTTTTTTTAGGGTCTCTAAAATAAAGTACCAGTCAAGAACTAGGGTTGATGTAATGGACATACCCCACCCCCTCCTTGTACTGAAATTGGGAAGAATTATTAGTATTATTAAAGGTGACTAATTTTCAATCTCTTGAAGTCCTATACCAAAGACGTTTTTATCAAATACATTATCCATGTATGTTCTGAATATGACCTTCTAGTGGTGGACATCCTTCTCCAGTCTATAACAAAGCTAGTAACCAGAGATATGAGGAATTATTAATGTCAAATAATAGAACAAGTAACTGAATCTGGGTTATAGCATTAGTTTCACTGAAGCTTCTGCCAGGGATCTATGATAACTGCCTAAATTAACTAAGATCTTTCTCATTGAGAAGACAAGTCAATGGTAATTCCAATTTTCTTCTTTCTTAAATATTGAACAATTAATTATAATCATTAATAGTTTTCTTTATAATTAGTATAATCCTTTATTCTTCAGTGCTGCCACAGCTGGCTTCTAAGTTTTGAAATCTTGATGGGACTTTAACGATAGCCTTTTGTTCATCTATTTGACTTAATATCATTTCATTATGTTTTATATGAGATGCTCTGTTACAAGCATAAATCAACTGTTTTTGTATTGTTAATAATAAATTAATTAATATTTTACAGTAAATATTTAATTAATATTGATTAATTAATTACGGGTTAATGATTTGAAGTTAATTAGTGTTCATTTTTCAGTTATTATTTTTGATGTGTTTTTTGAAAAAAATCTATTTTCCTTATTTTATTTTGGAAAAATCTATTTTTCTTTTGTGAAGAAATTATTGCAACATCAGCATTAACAACAAACAAAAGGAAGTATTCTGTACATGAACCTGAGTGTTTGGGTTTTTAAAAGAAGATCAGCAACTGTGAAGTTGTGTTGTTCATTACTTAATAAAGGTTTCAAGAAATTATGAGAAACAGTTTCTAACAAGAGTTAAAAATCTTATCCTGGGCTCATCTCACTGTCATTCAGCTTAACACCATCATCTGGTCTTTGTGTGCCTTTAGTGGGCTGTAATCCCTAGCATTCAGGCTAGGTGCCTCATCATGATAACCTGCTGTAATACTTCCTATTTCAACAATCTATGTCATGAAGTTTATATAAATATCATACATGCTACTATTCTTTAAGTCATACAATATAAACCTTATAGACACTACAACATTACAACTTTTTATAAAGCTAAAACATGTGTTTCCGTGTAACTTATAGTTTTATGCCTTAGTGAAAGAGATTTCTACAAGCCATTGTTATTTTTATAAGAGTATGTTGATACGAATATCAAAAATAAGAAGCTATATCAGATTACAACAAATTTGTATCAAAATATGCCAAAATACACTTATAGGTAAGAATTTAAAATCAAACTTTACTTAAGTATGTGTTAAACTACACTTAAATGCACATCAAACTATACCTAAACTTGTATTGAACTATCTATAAACTTGTGTAAAACTGTATTAAAAATATATATTAAACTATATTTAATCTGCACTAAACATAATAAATAATAAACTTGAACAAAACTTTATCAAATTATACTTAAACATGTATCAAACAACCCTTTCTCAACCTATTTTTATCCAGGGCCCTTCTAGAAGCACTACTTCAGAATCAAAGACCTGACTCTTTTCTCAAATGAGGAGACATCACAAAGGGATACAAAATAATTTATCATGGAACACAAATAAATAAACTTTCTGATATAGTAGACATAACTGAACAAGAACTGCATGAAATTTAAAATTTAATATTTATTATGGCTATTGCAATTTTTGAGGCTGGTGTTTGTTAACTAACTCTATGATGTTGGGCACCAGGTTAGATAAAGATTTTGTTTTAAGAATATTTCATACTCAACCAAATACATTGAAGGAAATATAATGAAATATATTTGAGCATTTTCCAACAGTGTCAGAAGTTTATTTTGCAGATCACTTATGATTCGAAAACTCATTGAATTGGTGATATCAGCCTTGAGCAATGAAATCCTCTTGAATCTCTGTCAAAACTTGGGTAAGTTTTATTGCAAATGAATATTGAACCCAACTGAGATATTAAACTCTAAAGAACCATTAAATGTTTCTTGTATATCTTTAGGCATTTATTTAAGATTATTCATGTAAACAATAAAGTCATTGCCTTTCAATGCATCAGAGGTCATTTTCAGGTTTGGAAATTATGAAAATCTCAAACAATTGCTTCCAGACTTTCTTCAAGGCTACTCTTTTTAGCCTGTAATGTAGTATTTAATAGATAGAGATATTTTTCTTTTCACGATATTTGTCAGAAAAATCATAATCTGTCTTAGCATCAACAAGTTCTTCATTCTCTTTATCAGACATAAAAAAAACTATGGTGATCCTGAATGTCTCAAAATGTTGAAGATAGTTTCCCTGAGAAAAGCACCCACTCCTCAGTCTGCTGCAACAATATTCAGTTTTCATCGTTTGCTTCATTCAGCTGTCAAGCATCGGATTTGATGAAGTTTACTATATTTATGACAACTGAAAGTGAAAGACTTCCAAGATGTCTTCCAAAATTTTTGCAACTAGGTGTTCCATTTGAATCATGCAATGAATAGTGATCAAAGTCTGTATAATCTTATTTCAGTTGGGTTGTAAATCCTTTATAATAATGAATCATAGAAGCAGCACCATCAGTTACACACTAAATTATGTTCCCTTTGGAATATTGCCTATGCTTAGCTAGTCTTTGATGTCTTCAAAAATTTACAATTCCTTAACGTATCTTTTAATCTTCCCAGCAAAC
This sequence comes from Octopus bimaculoides, assembly GCF_046866305.1. Lineage (NCBI taxonomy): Eukaryota > Metazoa > Mollusca > Cephalopoda > Octopoda > Octopodidae > Octopus > Octopus bimaculoides. The sequence goes on from NC_142935.1 coordinate 71,817,604, forward strand.
AATATCACTTCTATCAGTTCATTTCTATTCTGGAATCTTATATAAACTATGAGATGAGAATTGTTACCTTGCAAAGTTGTTTTGTCTATTTGCAAAAAGAATTATAACTGGATTGAAGTAAACCATTTCTTCTTCCTTGTCATGTGTCATCTCACCATTTCATCTGGCAACTTTGGAGTTATTCAAAGGAATTGCTTGAATGGTTTCATTGGTACTCAAAATCATGATGTCAGATATTATTGTTGCCAATGCAGGCAAGGAAACTGATTCATTAATGTTGTAATGATTTCCATTTTAAACGATCAGTTTCCTTATTTGTATGATGCAACAAGACCCTTTTCTAATCTATATGATTTTTGAAGTGCTTATTTCAGCAGCATTTTGATAGAATTCAATGACCTATCATTTTAGTTTGGATGAAAGGCATCCAGCTGTTTTTTTTTTTTTCTTCTTTATCTTAAATTTGCTCAATTTCAAACTTTCCTTTAATGATATAGATTGGCAAGGATAGGTATGGCAGAAATGCAATGAAGGAATATACTAAGCATAAAACTCATGAGTAAAATTATTTATGCAAACAAAAGTAAATATTGACTGATTATAAAAATAGTTTTGTATTGTTAAGATATGGAAACATTGCTTAGCAATTATCACTAAAGAATTTTAGAAAGAGAAACAATTGCCTGATAAACAATACTTAACACTTTAACCTTCATTTATAAGAATGTAAATAACAGACAGCATTGAAATAATTCCAGAAATTTTATATATAACTATAATAATATTTACAAGAAGGACCCTTGAAAATTTCACAGTCTAAGTCAGCACATTTGCAAACATTATGTTGATATATTAAAAACAAGCAAGGAATTCCAAAAGATTCTTATGAAATCCTGCCATTCGATTAAAATTGTACTTTTAAATATAACAGTCCGTTTCAGTTTGGCTATTTATTTATTCATTTATTTGTATATCTACTAATATATCACTCTATCTACATGCCTATTGATATATCTGTAAACTCACCTACCTACATATCTATGTGTCTGTCTATCTAATCAACTATCATATCTACTTTCCTATCTGTGAATGTATGTATCTGTCTACTCTCATAATACTGAGAAGCATTTAAACCTAATAATAAAAATAATAAAAATGAATAATGCCTGCACCTCTGCAAATCTACAGCTTTTCTTTTGAAACATGTAAAAGATAAAAATGTAACATCCACAACTATTTGCTAACTAATGATCTTTCACTATAATTAACTATCCATTGATATGTCTTTTAGTACATAAATTTATAAATCTTCAAGACATTGTTTCATTATCTTAAACAATTTGATTCTGCTTGCAATTTAAACACACAAATGCATAATATCGACCTTCTCTTTCCTTCTTTATCTCTCTCCATCATGTTTTCTCTTTCTACTTATTCCCCGATTCCACTTTTTTTGTTACTCTCTTTGCTTCCCCACTCTTTCTCTCTTTACAGGGTGTCCACAAATTCTGGGTACATGATGATTAGCACATACATTAAGAAATTATTATTTCATAGATTTTATTGTTTATGTTATGATTTTATTTACTCCATCTACCCACATGGGGATTAACACACACGTCACAAAATTATTATTTCTTATATTTAATTGTTTATGTTATGATTTTATTTATTCCATGTACCCAAACATTGTGGACACCCTGTATATATTTTTCCATTTGAGTTATTACCTCCCTTGTTGTAACACAGACAAAACTGGCAGATAGCAGAAACAAGCAGATAATTTAGAATAGTGAACAGTTGTGAGATATACAAACTAGAACTGCAATAGAAGGGGTCTTTGAAAAAAATTCTGATGAGAGGAACAAGAATACTGTCAGGCTGTAATCTACAACTGTGCAGTTACTTCAATATAGAACCAAATATATTTTCTCAAAGACATACACGTAAGTGCTACCAAGGATAAATTAACAGGATTACAATTGCTCTTAATACCAGATAAAATTTACTCAACCCTTGAAGGTGTGTCCCAGTATGGCCATAGACCAATGACTGAACAGAGTAAAAAATAAATGATAATCGATTACATGACATGGTATCAGATCCTGCTTCAAGTCTCTCTTAATTTACATTTAAATTTTTCATTTGCCAGGGTCTATTATGTCCATGCAAGCCTTCTCTGGCTTTCCAGGCTGTGGCCCTCACTTCTAGAGTGTGACAAGGCCCACCATCAAAGACCATGGCCTCAGTTGAGATTGTCTATATTAAACTATACCTAAGCTTGCACCAAACTATTCCGAAATAAAAATTAATCTGCACTTAAACATCATCATCATCATCATCATCATCATCATTAACATCCACTTTCTATGCTGGCAAAAGTTGGACAGTTGGACTGAAGATTGGTAAGCTGGGGAGCTGCACCAGGTTCCAATCTGATTCGGCATGGTTTCTACAGCTGGATGCCCTTCCTAATGTCAACTGCTCCAAGAGTGTAGTGAGTGCTTTTTTACCTGCCACCAGCATGGGTGCCATTGACATGACAATCTGTGCTAAAATTGTTTTAAAACAAATGTCAAACTATTCTTAAACATGAACCAGACTGTATCAAAGAATACATAAACATATATTAAACTATACCTAAATATCCACTAAATTTCACTTAATGTCTACTTAAGCTTACAAAAATTCATTGCTCATTTTTGTACCATGAGTATTTCATTGTGATTTGATTAAGAAGCTTGTTTTGCAAGCATGTAGTTTCAGATTCAGTTTCATTGTGCAGAACTTTTGGAAAATGTCTTCAACAAAAGTCCTGGTCAATCAATGCCTTGTAAGGAAATTTGGTGGATGGAAGCTGTCAGAAAATCCAGCATTTGTACGTACATATATATATATGTATGTCTTCGTTTTCGCTTTTTGATTTTAAATTGTGATCAGCCACCTGCTTTGGTTGTAAGATCGTAAAGGAAAGTATCTTCTTTTAACCATCATACTTTAAATCTTAAGAAAGTTTTGCAGATTTTTATAATCTTAGATATAATGATCATTTGTGGCATATGAACTAAGGATATACATTCTCTCCCCAAAATCCCAAATTCAGCCATATTTTGCTCCAGATGGGTTGGTATGTATCCTGTTACTTTAATAACAATAGGTATGAAGCTGATAGTGTATCTTGGGTACTGGATTTGTAAAAATATATGTATATATATTTTTGTCTGTCCTCACCTCCACTTGACAACCAGTATTGGTTTGTCTACATCCCTACAACTCAGCAGTTTAGTGAAAGAGACCACTAGAATAAACATCAAACTTTAGAAAGAAATAAGTACAAGAATTGATTTATTCCACTAAACTGTTCAAAACATTATCTCAGAAAGGCCGCCGTTCAATGACTGAAATAAGTGGAGGACAAAAGAGATAAATTAATGTGATAAAATGTCTCAATGCTGATTTCTGAATTGCTGCTTAGTAATTACATTATCAAATCTAATAATTATATACTATTTAACATAACCATCTACGTAGTTATGTATACAATAAATACTTGTTTTATTATTATATAAGCTCCATGTGATTTTCAACTGACTATTTAACTGACACTCTTTACTGTGAACTTCATAATAACTGAAAATGTTTGTCTCTCTTGCCAATACGAAAAACTTTTATAAACTATTATATCTAATGTGTACATACATTATCAATAATCTATGCATTAATTACACCTTCCCTGTGCACTACTAATTCATTAGCAGTCTTTGAGAATAGATCAACATCTTTTAATCCATAAGAATGATGTACCCACACCTTTAATGAGTAATAATGAAGCTTGTCATATAAAGACAACAGAGTTAGCTTGTAACCTTTTGAACTGTGTTTTTAAGAATATTATCATGTTTCAATCTTCTAAGCACCTTCAGTTTGTCTATTATGTTCTTCATAGAATTCATTAAAGACTGTCAAGAGCTATTATTTGACTAGAGTTTTCTACTTACAGTAATAGCAATGATAGCAAGATCAAAGGTTTAAAAGCATATATATATATTTACCCCGTCCACACACAGATCTAATCAGAATGAAATCAAAGACAGTATTATGGAATTTTTGCAGAAAGTTGCAACTTACAGAAGCACTACTTAACTACTACAATGATGATGATTCACTTGTTAGAAACAAAAGCAATTATCTTTCATCTAAAGGTAGGAATAAAACACTTGATGGCTTGTGTGACCACATTCTGAATTTCTTTTGAATTATCTTATGCAGACAAAGAATTAACTCAAAACTTCAGCACTATTCAATGGAAAAACCTAATTGAATTACAAAATGATAAAGAATTGACAATCAAAGAAACTGATAAAGGGAGTGCTGTAGTACAGATGAACACAGAAGCCTACAAAGATCTAGAACTGCCCATGATAGAAAATAATGAAAATCCTTCATCCTTACTTCACCTACACACAAAAGGTCTGGCAGACAAAGAAATCAACCTTACATTTAAAATTTGTTATATAACAAATTTTAAATGTAAACCTAATCCTTTCTATGGTTTACCAAAAATCCACAAAAGCCAGACAATTAATGAAGCCTACAAAGAATTATCAGACATATACATAAATGTCCAATCACCAAGAGATTAAAAATTATGACCTATTAAGGCTGGCCCATCATGTGAAACTCACTGCTTAAGCAACTTTCTGGATATTGTACTGAAACCCCATTCTTAAATACTCTTCAAACATGAATTTATCAAAAGTAAAAGAAAAATCAACCAAAATTACTCAAGAGAATTCTGACAGATGCAAAATTACACTCAATGACAACAGAACCAAGAGTTAAAAGATACAGGTGACTTAACTGTGGAATATATGTGAATCTACAGGAAGGTTTGGAATTCAATTTTAAACCAGGTAAAAGATTCAGAATTAGAACTGAGTTTACTTGTGCATCTGAAAACTTAATCCACATCATAACTTGTTCAAGATGTGGTCACAGCTATATAGGATAACTAAGAATGTCTCTCCAATGGAGAACAACACTGTATAGAGAACAAATTCATTTCTCAAGATATAGACAAATACCACTAAGTGAACACAGAGAAAGATGTGCAAGGAATCTCCAACCAAACTTCAAAACTTTCCTTATATACCAATACACTGGAACAACTATACAGCTATGGTTAAATAAAGAGACTACACATATTGAGAAATATCAACTTCACCTTAATATGAACAAATAATTTTTGAATACGTAAATATTTTAGTTCATAAACATATATCTTTTTAATCTACTTATGTATAATGAATTTACTTTCCAAAAACAGAAAAGAAAGAGTTATTACTTTCTCTTCTTCTAATAATCCTTTCTACTATAAGGACAAAGCCTGAAATTTCGTGGGAGTAGGTAAGTCAGTAACATCACCCCCTGAGCTCAACTGGTAATTCTTATATCAACCCAAAAATAATGAAAAGCAAAGTCAATCTCAACTGAATTTGAACTCAGAGTGTAAAGACAGACAAAAAGCCAATAAGCATTTTGCCCGGTGTGCTAGCAATGCGGCCAGTTCACTGCCTTAACTTTTACTACTTCTAACAGTAACAATATCGAATTATAGCCTCTGAAATCTATTGAGAACCTGATTCATTTACAAAATACTTCTTCTACCACTAACATGGAATGAAGACTTTTATCATAGCATGAAATTATAACATTATCACTAACTACTTAATCATAAT
>NC_142935.1:71825841-71870841 GCF_046866305.1 Octopus bimaculoides
CGAGTTTCGGATGCCAGGGTGGGAACCCACGCCAACATCTCTTCAGTTATCTGGCCATTGAAAATTCCTGTGAAAAATGACCGTTGAACAAAGGGAAATTACTGTATGGTTGACTGTAATTAAGACAAAAGAGCTTACTTAGGGGTCGATAGCTCTTTTGTCTTAATAACAGTCAACCACACAGTAATTTCCCATTGATTAACGGTCATTTTTCAGGAATTTTCAATGGCCGGATAACTGAAGAGATGTTGGCGTGGGTTCCCACCCCAGCATCCGAAACTCAGAGTTTTATCATGGCTACCGAATAAGTGTCACTTATTTTTACAGATATATATTGTATATATATATTAAACACTCTGCTGTTGGTGTTAGGAAGGGCATCCAGCTGTAAAAGTCATGCCAACAAAAGTCTGGTACAGGCTTGTGCCTGGTGGCCGGCTCTTGTCAAACCATCCTACCCATGCCAGCATAGAAGGTGGACGTTAAATGATGATGATAATGATGATGATGATGTTATATATATATATATATATATATATATATGAATGTGTGTGTGTGTGTGTGTGTGTGTGTGTGTGTGTGTGTGTGTGTGTGTCTGTCAGTCTGTCTGTCTGTCTGTCTGTCTGTCTATCTGTCTGTCTGTATGCATGTATGTAATATAGGGAGAAAGAGAGCAACAATTATGTTAGGGAAATGTGCTGAATAGTGATGATGTATAGATGGAAAACTTGTCAGCAGAAAATCCTATTGGCAGTTCTCTAAGTAATCTATTTAGAATACCAGAAGCAAGTTAAAATACAGTTCAGTATGGCATAAATGTAAAGGTTAGGAAAATTATGATATCCTATTAATGATAATCTAATTTTCTAAGAGGATATGAGAACACTAAACTCTACCTGGATTACTGAAAAACATAAAAGGTTTGAGTTCAATTAATGGAAGCTATATAGCCTGTGGTAGTGGCAGTTGGCCAAATTCAAGAAATTTAACATTTTATTAAACTAATTTCTATAATATTATTCTTCTTGTCATATTAAGTAACGGGCTTTTAACAAACTTAACAGTAGAGCCAAATAAAAGATATAATCAAAATGATTAACATAGCTTTGTCTTACATGGGAAGAAGAATAGAAATTTGTATAGGAAGGAGCAGCTGTAGATGTAAATGCCAGTAATGGATCAGTACTTTATTTTATTGGCCTTAAAAGGTTAAAAGGCTAAGCCAACAACATGATTTGAATGAAGAACATAAAGGAATATAACAAAATACTATTGGGCATAAATAATGCTTTTAGTAACTCTATCTTTATAATAAGATGAAAGACATAGATAGAAAATTTAGTATATTGAAATAATATTATAAAAATCTATAAATTTATACATCAAAACAGAAATAAGAACATTTTTAAAATATGGAATTTACACAGGTCCCACTACATATTATTGTTAATTTCTGTGACTTTAATGAAAATTATATTAGAACTGCAAATTATATTAGTCTTTCCAATTTAAAGCAGAAGAAAATAAAGAAGATCAGTGACTGAACTGGAACCCTGTATCAATCATTTGCCAGCTAAACATGTTACAAACAGCACAATACTCCACTTGTCATCACATCTGTTGTGATACCAATGACTCTACACACTAACTATTATCACATATGCAATAAACTATACTATATTCCATCTGCTGTTATATTGTCACAGCATTAATGGTATGGTTAAGGGAGACTTGATGCATGGTCAACAGCTAACCTTCTTGAAGAAAAATACATAGCTAGACTTGTGCCTTTGAAAGGAACATTCCAGTGTGCAGATAAAGAGGGAATCCTGATCCAGGGAGACCTCAAATAATAAATATTTTAGTTATACTTTTATAGTTATTTTAATTTAGTTAATATCATAGAAATATTAAGGTCGCAAGCTGGCAGAAACATTAGCACAACAGGCAAAATGCTTAGCAGTGTTTCGTCTGTCTTTATGTTCTAACTTCAAATTCCACCGAGGTCAACTTTGCCTTTCATCCTTTTGGGGTCAATACATTAAGTACCAGTTGTGTACTGGGGTCGATCTAATTGACTGGCCCCACTCACCAAAAAATTTTAGGCCTTGTGACTAGAGTAGAAAAGAATATTATAGAAATATTTTATCTCCAGAAAATAGTTGGTTGGTCACAAAGCATTAACTGTATAAGATGTCCCACGTCTCCAGAATGGGAAGTTGTCGTATTTTAGTTCCACATTTATTAGTTAAAACAAGAAATGATAAGAATGAATTGATAGATATTGCTCCCAAAATCATAGATCAAGAGAATGCCAAAACCCAGGTTTTTATTAAATGATAGTGCTAATAATAAATCAACAAGGACTGTTCATATGCCTAACATGCCTTGTTATAGTGTCGTGTACTCAGTTCAATGTAAATGGTTCATTATTGCTCACTATAAAAAAAAGGGATCTTCACCAAATTCATCACAATAAGCAGCTTCCACTTCATAGTGTTATGTATACAGTTGAAGCATGTGTGTGTGTGTGTGTGTGTGTGCATATATATTAAAAAATGGTACTCCACCAGTTTTGACAAAGGGTATTACAGTTGATCCAACCAATGGAATAGCCTGCTCATGAAATTAATGTGCAAGTAGCCAAGCACTCTACAGACAAGAGTACCTTTAATGTTAATGTAGTTCTTAGGAAGATCCAGTGTGACCCAAAATGTGACAAGGTTGGCCCCCTTGAACTACAGGTACTACTCATTTTTGCCAGCTGATTGGACTGAAGCAACATGATATAAAGTGTCTTGCTCAAGGATACAATTTGCTGCCAGATATCAAATCCAAGACCTTACAATCATGAACCAGATACCCTATCCACTAAGCCACATACCTTCACATACATATGTATAGGCAACACAAGTTATCAAGAACCACTGAAACAGTTATGCTTCCTACCCATGCATATCTTCATTCAAGTTTTAGTCAATTAAGCTTTGGAAAGTTCTCTTCCTTTTCCAGCCTCTTTTGTGAAGAATTTTAATAAATTCATTTAAAAGTTATTTTTGGCTCATAATATAAGTATGACAGCCTGCATTTAACTCTGTGTGTGTGTGTGTGTGTGTGTGTGTGTGTGTGTGTGTGTGTGTGTATATATATGCACGCGCACACACACGTCTATACATATATATTGTTTATTTGTTCATTTACTTTACATCCATTTTTCTTCCATGATTGTATCGGATTCATAAATATGTTATTTGAGACAATGGTTCATGTTTTACAGCTGGATGCCCTTTGTGCGGCTTACCATAACCTGTTTTCAGTTGATAAGCGAAATATAAACATTCGTGCACATTCATGCATACACATGCATGCACATGCTTGAATGGATAGATGAAGGGAAGGAAGGAAAAGGGGGGATGATGGATGGATAAATAGATAGTTAGAGGGATTGATAGAACTTTGAAAGATAGATAGATAGATAGATAGATAGATAGATATACAGGCATACAATGGCCTTAATACACTCACCTTCTACCAAATGCCATATCCTCACTATCTTTTTCCTGCTTGACCATCTACCCCTATTCTTTACTTTTTACTTACATTCTTCCAACTTCATTTCACAACCTTCTAACATATTTCTCATATCTTCAAAGGAAACTCCTGCCCATTAAACATGTGAACTTTCTTCCTCTCATACCACACAAACCAATCTTATGTTATGAATGGAATCAAAGGTTTTTCTGTTCCTTGACACTGACCATCACCATTTTCTTGATGTTAGAATTTAGTTTGGTCTTTGCAGTTCTGAGTGGATCAGGTTGAAATAATGGTTGATATTTTCTTGGGCTAGAGGTTAATGTGATCGACAAATGACTTTGCTCTCATGAATTTGAACCCAAATGCAGCTGTTTGTGCCCCTGGAGAAAATGTACAACTCTGCTTGCCTTAGTGTACTTGTCTATGATTAGAATTCTAAACCAATTTTATGAATGAATGATTAGCAGGAGGTGGGTTATTCAGCTATAAAACAATTACCCCGGTAAACCATAGGAAAATGGATAACAAAAATAAACAGCTGAAGAAAACATTATGAAGATCCTTTATAAGAATTCTAGATTTTTCCTGTGATATTTCCCTTAATTATAAAACCAATGGATTGTTAAGAATTTCACATGGATCAGGTCTTCAGGCTATAAGACAAGGTTTTTCTCTTTTTTTGTTTTGTTTTTATTTCTCCAGTAAATTGTCTTAACTTGTGAATAAGTGAGTGAGTGAATAAGTGACTCTGTCTGTGTGTGTGTGTGTGTGTGTGTGTGTGTGTGCATGCATGTATGCCAATGTATGCACATATGCCCATGTTTTTGCATGTGTGTGCTTAACAGAGAGGATATTTGAATGTATACAGAGATAGTTGTATTGAAATATTTTTGGTTAATGTCAGGGAGCAGCCGTACTGGACCCATGGTCGTTGAAGCAGAAGCAATTATATGAATAGGGAAAGCAATTTTCACCTGTTTCATAACAAGTGAATAGTTTAAGTATTTTATAACTGAAAGAGGTTTTCATCATCAAAGCAGAAAATAATTAAATATATATATATATATATATATATATATATATATATATATATACATACATACACACACACACACACACACACACACACACACACACACACATATATATATATATATATATATATATATATATATATATATATATGCATGTGTGTGTATGTGTCTGTATGAGAAGAACTGTGAGTGTGCTTGTATGCCTGCACATACTGTAGTCATTGTGCCAATAAAAACAAACACAGGTAGTTGTTTTTTTAGCATTAATTAATTTTAATTAATAAATTTATTAATTAATTAACAACAAAGAAATAAATTACATCCAGCGAATGGGTGTATATATGTTTGTGTGTGTGCATTTGAGTATGTGTGTACAGACCTACATATGCACACATTCCTGTATGCATACGCATACATGCATAAATACATCCATGCATGCACACACATACTCACACACTCATACATGTACAGCAATATCTTGATCAACAAGCTGAATGTGTTCCACTTTTTTTATATTGTTATCAGAAACTTCATAACTAGTGAAAGGTTCAATTAATTAACTAAAGAAATATACACTTATGTAAAATACATTAAGTCTACACTGACCTTACATATATAGAAAAAAGATCTTGTCGATGAAATTGCATGTAATTTAATAAAAAAATATACACATTTTTTTACAACACACCAACACATAAATCATCGTCCTTGTTCTAAACAAACATGGACATGTTACCAAATGCAGCATTGCCTTGAGCATGAAATTATCTGACAGTAATGTTTGCCAGCACAGCAGAAATGTTCAACAAGCCAGTTTGTAAACAAATCTTTTGTAAGAAAGCTTTTCTTCTGAATTTGCATGTCACTCGTAGACTGGATTTGGAGATACATTTCATTGTATATATTGTATACGTATGATAAATGGGAAGTTTCAAGTCTCCTGTGATATTTGCTTCCAAAAAACAACGTCAGAAAATCTTTTGTTGCATTAAACCTAGTAATCTTATTTTCCTCTTCTGAGATAGACATTTCCATTGAAAAGTAGAAAAAAAATCTCCAAAGTGTAGCCAACACTGATCTACATTGACATCTATAATTGGTGGAAATTTTTCTCTTTCTTTAATGACTTTATTTCTGAGAGATATCCTGATGCAGCCAGGATATTAACACTTGTGGATTCCTCCCTTCGGTGAATGGTATGGAAATTAATTTTTTTTTAAACTCCATAAATTGTCCACTAGAAACAACGATTGTTTTAAGTGAATTCCTCAAGTTCTTGTTTCAGTTGATTAAATAGATTTAATTCTTTTTGTTGGATAAGGGCTTGGGCTTGTGGTAAGTGACTCTGTGGCATATCACTTCCCATTCCAATTCTTAACATTTCACCATAAATTTAATACATGTTCATGTTAATTTAGAACAGTCATGGGTGAATTGTGGCTTGCAGAACTTTATGAATGGCATGCTGAAACGAAAAATTACCTCAAAATTTTTAGTTTTGCCATTCACCTCATGATGATTTATATCACATAAGGCTTGCTTCTCAGAAAGGATGCCTGGTTTAGAAATATTATACTAACTTGAATTTTACATAGCAGATTTTTCTTGGAGTGGTTCATGAAGGTTTTTGACACTTACAGTAGAAGTTCTTATGGTTCCCCAACATTTTTCTTTACTCTCCCTTCCACTCTTTTAGATTCATTAATTTGCTAACTAAAAACACTGGTTTGTATTAAAGTGACATGGCGGTAAAGTTTATTGAAATGTTCTTTAAAAGAAATTACAGCACTTTCAGAATTAACAAAACATGTAGTCCAATATTGCACAAGCAAATGCTTGAGAAAACAAAGGCAAATGTGATTGTTTTGTTGTATGTGCACTAGAAATGCAATGTGTTCATATAAGGAGTTTCAAATTTAGGCAGTGAATTCTGGTAATGTTCAAGCAAAGAGAATGGTTTTTGTTGCTAACTTGTTGTAATATTGGTTTCCTATTTTGGTGCAAGACCAATAATTTCGGGGGAGGAGTAAGTTGATTACATCGACCCCAGTGCTCAACTGGTACTTATTTATCAACCCTGAAAGAATGAAAGGCAAAGTTGACCTGGGCAGAATTTGAACTCAGAATGTAAAGACTGGCAAAATACAACTAAGCATTTTGCCCAGCATGGTATTTCTTCTGCCAGCTCACCACCTTAAATTTGTTGCAATATTAAGCTTCATTCTTGTAGAGTTCCATTCACAGAGGTAACATTAATTTAGCATTCGAATGTATATTTATGAGCATGTATTCATACATATTTATGAATATACATAGTTATATGAATATATATACCTAGATACATACTCAGACATATACATCCCCATGTCATGCAAATACGTATTTGTTTTTTGTATGTGTGCGTATGTGTGTGCTTGCTTTTGTAAATATCTATAAAACCAGACTCACACTGACAAATTCAAATATATGTGGAAACTTCTAGATTGGTGACACTAATTTGCTTCATAAATGTAAATTCAAAATGAATGATGGTTTTCAGAAGAATTGAAAAATATATTAGAGATTTCAAAACAAACAATCATTCAATAATGTATTATCTTTTATTTGGGCTGTGACCAGGCTGGGGCACTGCCTTGAAGGGTTTTGTTGAACAAATTGACGCCAGTTCTTATTTTTTAAGTTTGGTACTAATTCTCTCAGTCCCTTTTAATGAACCACAAAGTTACAAAGAATTAAATAAAACCATCACGTTATTTACATTATTTACATTTGACGGATATTTGTCCACATCTTGTTTTTTGTTAACACAAGATTTCAGCTGATATACCCTCCAGCCTTCATCAGGTGTCTTGGGGAAATTTCGAACCTGAGTTCTCATTCCTAAGGTATTTTTTGATATTATTATTATCATTATTATTATTCAGGTCACTACCTGGAATTGAATTCGGAATCTTAGGGTTAGTAGCCTGCGCTTTTAACCACTACGCCATATGCCCATAGCGTAGTGCTTGTCAAGTGGTGTGCCCCCCGCCCTCATATTTATATGACAAGTTTTTACACAGTTTCCATCTTTGAAAGTTTTCCAAGGCATAGGTTAGCTGGAGCTGAAGTAGAAGAGGTGCCATGTAGTGGGACTGAATCCAAAATCACGTGCCTGGAAAACTGGTTACTTTACGACATGTCCATATCTGCACCTCAAATATGATCTATCAAGTCAGATGTCATAGAGAATAAAGCAATTCTTGCAAGTTTAAAGGTTCCCCCTTTGGCTTGTGCCTGATATCTTTCTGTTTTTGTTATTGTTGTTGTTTAGACCATGGTCTACTCTGACTGAGCAGACCTATGTTCTAAAGCATTTTCTCTTGAGTATTCCTTCATTTGATATAGGGCTGCATTACCTAATATGCCCCTTCTTTATTTAAGAAGGCAACGAAGAATTCAAGAGAAATTTATCTGCTATTTTAACAGGTGGCATATAACTGGCTTTTGTTGGCTCCTAGTCAATACTTTGTGTGTATCCTAGATGTGAGAAAGGAGGCTAAATTAATATTGTGCTCAATGACCAGCTGTGAGATCAGAAATACTCCTCTCATTGTCACTACCAATATGCTAATGGCTAAATCTATAATGGATACAAGAAGTACAATTCCCTGCTGAAAATGATGGCAGATTTGTTAGCAGCCATGTATGATTCAAAGACTTACAAGGATGAATTTAATTCCTTCACCTAGGTAAAAGATATGTCTTGAATACAGCTGCAGCAGCTGTGTTTCTCATATTCTTGTTACATCAATAGAAAATAAATTCCAGATTTACTGACTCAAGTTGTTTATAAAATGATTACCTAGCTCACTATTAATGATAACAACACCAAGAAAAGTAACTTAAACTAGGACATTGCTTAATAAAGTAAGCATCATATATCTAAATATATGCATATAGAGTATACTAAGAGTGTAGATTAATAAAATCATGAGAGCATTTTATTTCTCCTCTCTCTTTATATTCTGCATTCAAATCCCACAAAGATCAACAATGATTTTCATCTTTTCTAGGGTTGGTAAAATAAAGTAGCCATCCAAGATAGTGAATTGACAGAATTGTTGGAGCATCGAACCAAATACCTTGAGATATTTACTCTGTTTATTTATGTTCTGAGATCACCTGTGATAACACTGCAGTTACACTCAGAGAACAGGTGAATGGAAAAGAAAAACTTATTGAACAGACAACTGCTGATATTTAATAGAAAACCTTGCTATGATCAATGATATGGAAGGAAATCTTTCAGACAAATTATTAACTGTGATCAACCCTGATTGATGTATACTGTGTAGAGAGTATATGACATTGATTGAAATAGAGTAGAGATTTACGAGTAGCACAGCTTGGATATACCTACTTCTGATAGCAACCAACCTCTTGTTTTATTGATTCTAGAAGGATCAAAAGAAACAGTAATTTCAGTTTGATAGAAACACAGAAAAAAAACAAAAAAAACAAACTAAGACTCAAAATTTGTTGAGTGAATACATTGGAGTGTTTTCTGTCAATACTTTCTCTCCAGCAACATAAAAAACCTAAATGACCACTCAATCTGCGAGAAATAAAGCCAGATTTCTAACAAATTTTAGGCTACATCTACTTCATACTCAGATAATGTTGGATGTAGCTAAGTGATCAAGAAAAATACAAATAATTATATTTTTTAAAAAATAAGGAAAATATAAACTAATATTTCAGATACAGAATCTCCATAATTAAATACAGTCTTCACATTATATCTATTGAATGAAAAAGTAAATATTAAATAATTCTCAGAACTTTAAGTTATTCTACTACTAGGTTAGAGTTTAAAATATATTAATTTTAAAAAGAACATATTCATAATCATACTTCATTTATCAAAACTACACCATATATCTTATTTTTTTTAAATACATTCTTTCACTTAATACACAGTCTGGCAAAATATTTTCATTTATCTTAAGTGTGCAATTAGTGAAAACAAGTTTACAAACACTACACTACTCTTTGGAAAGTAGATGACATAATGGCTAATGTAATCTTAGGTACAAAATACAAGAGAAAAATAAGGGCTGTGTTTATAGTGGTCATAGGTCTGTTGCATCAGGTCTGAACTAAAGCTAAACAGTAGCAACAACTACACTAACCGTCCCTAAAATACTGAAATATTGGCAAAAATAAACTGCAATAAGTCTGAAGTAGTTTTGTTGTCATGAAAAATATCACAATTTTGGATTAAAATGAGAGATAAATAAATTATTGTGAAACTAGTGATGTTAGCTAGTCACAGATTGAAAATGAAAATGGAGGAGAGATTTGTTGGATGATTAATGATGTTATATTTCAGGAGAAAGTAAAATGGTGAGATACACAATCTTTATAATAGAGTAACAAGTAGAAATAAGGGAGAACATATTTCAAACCTAAGATTTCAATAGTCATTCATTCTTCATCTTACACAATGCCTCATTACCTATAACTACATATATATATATATATATATATATATATATATATATATATTTCACCATCACTAAAAGTGATCAAAGGGTGCAATGAGCACCAGCATTGCTAGAGATAGGAGTAAAAGACTCCTTTGCCACAAAAGTCACATTCTATTTGGATTGTCATTGCACTCTTTGGTCACTTTTAGTGACAGCGAATTATTTTGTTTTTGGTTTTAGATTGCTCCCTGCCACCTTTATTATTTCACACACACACACACACACACACAGTATAATGATATAAGCTACTAATAGTTCCTTGCTTGGAGACGTGGTTCTAGGCAGGTTTTCATAACATGCCTTGTGCTTCCAAGCAATCTGCTGGCTCTGAGTATATGGTTTATTCAATTTGTAAATCAGGACACTGGTACAGGAGAAATCACAAGAAAAATGAGAAGGTTGATGCAAAAAGTGGAATGATGAATGAAAATCG
Source organism: Octopus bimaculoides (assembly GCF_046866305.1). Lineage (NCBI taxonomy): Eukaryota > Metazoa > Mollusca > Cephalopoda > Octopoda > Octopodidae > Octopus > Octopus bimaculoides. Next base: position 71,836,377 of record NC_142935.1, read on the forward strand.
AAAAGGAAGAGAAAGGGAAAGAAAGAAAATTAAATTTATGTCTCCTTAGACTGTAAAGTCATAATTTAAACTAGTTATAGAATAATTCAATAACTAGTTTAATTATGACTTTTATGGTCAAGGGGACATAACTCTATTTTTCTTTTCTTTTAAAATCATTTCTGAGAGTAAAAGAGGTACACAAGATACACCTCAACATTTTGTCCTTATATATTCCTGAGTTCAATTCCTGCTTCAATCATCTTTGGATTTTATTCTTTTATACATCAGAAGCTTATAAAAAGAGGATAAAATTCACATATCTGTGATTGGATTGACTTAAAAAAGTTATATTTTATAAAACATTCATGGAAATATAAGACAGTATAAGAAATTATTGGTAGAACATTTGATAAACTATTTCAGTATTTAGTTGGAACCGTTTATATCCTGATTTTGAATTCCTCTGACATAGATTATAGCCCAGCCAACAAAAAAGGCAAAGTTCTATATATGCATGAACGTTGCTAGTATCACCTGACTGGCCTTCGTGCCGGTGGTACGTAAAAGCACCCATTACACTCTCGGAGTAGTTGGCATTAGGAAGGGCATCCAGCTGTAGAAACTCTGCCAAATCAGATTGGAGCCTGGTGTAGCCATCTGGTTCACCATTCCTCAGTCAAATCGTCCAACCCATGCTAGCATAGAAAGCGGACGTTAAACGATGATGATGATGGTAGAGAAATAAGTGCTGCCCACTAGCAAAGAAGCAAATTTGGGGGGAAAACTGATAATTATGGTAAACGTGTTATAGATAAGAAGAATGACCCATTAGTATTGTCTTAGGGGTGTAACAGATGGGAACCCTGGATGTGAGACAGAAATTAGTTGCGATTTTGAAATAGCCTGTCCTCCTTGCAAGTTTCTTCTTAGAAATGCAAAAATACACATGGTGTTCTAAAGAGTGGTAGTCATGCAACTGAAATTTAAATCCTACTATATATATATGCTTATCTATATATACAGCTGTTTGTAAAGTGAGTTTCTTAAACTCCACTCATCCTAGCTATGGGCATCTTGACAATAGTTACACAGTATTTCCCAAACATTTTTCACAACTTATAAATATAAACTCTTTGATTCCCATAACATAATAGTTAGATACTTATGCTTAGATAATATTGCTTCCATCATTTCATATTACAATTAAAGCAAACAAGCACTCATGAAAATTTCACCCCATGCTTCAATCTGTAACTGCCAAAGCTCACCAACTTCCCACTGGAAGGTTTCTGCTTCTCAATCCAATGGTGTCATGAGACACCATATGGGTACAAAAGCCAATAACTTTAAATGAAGATTCATGCAACATATGCACACGTTCAAGTTGAGAGACAGGGAAAACTGATGGCACAAGAATCATGGTAACAGCTTCCTGAACATTACATGGAATATCTTTGGCATGGTTTCTCCTTCCTCACTTGGATTTCATAATTGCCAAACTTGCTATTATACTGGTCAACACGATTTTTGGCACAAAGAAATGAAACACGTTGGTGCTGATTCCGAAAATGACCTTAGTTTTACATGGTTAGCTACTGTTTTTGTTGTACTACAACTGCTTATTTTTGGAAAATAGATCAATTTACAATCTTGGCTGCTCACAAAATTTAGTTAGAAAAGGTAGTAGAAACTCATAAATTTTCAGGTACGCCAAGCGGTTTATGTCAGCCACCGGAAATAAACTATTTTTATAAGAAAAATGTGTTTTTGAGTCAAAACTTTCAAAATAGAAGCACCAAATTTTTCCACTTTATTGCCAAAATTCAAATTAACTGATAAACTTTATTGGTAATACACTTTAGTAAACCTGATAATTAAGGTGACATCAAAACATGAAACCCTAAAATCTTGTTTGATATTCATAAATTTATCCCATCACTTTTATCACTTCAATACGGAAGGAAACGAAGCACATTAAGAGCTTTTGTTTTCACAGTTGGGAAAAAACTCCAATTAAAGACATCCCAATTGAATGCACCTATTCCATTGTACATGATGAACACCATGAAAATGGTTTCACTAAAACATCTGCCCTCCACGTGGGATTATGAAGATACGAAGTAAAATCAGCTTAACGACTCTTTCCGTCTTTTGTTATTGACAGTTTTAGGAGTCTTTCCATAGGATATTAGGAAAGATCAAATGACCTAAATGTGAACACACAAAGTGTAATGTAAATGCTCAAACAACTCATGTTCTTTTTTAATCATAGAGATAGATATCAAATGACATGGCTTCAACGAGAGGATGCAAAAGTGATCCCAACTTATTTTGCTATACATGTGGCGAGTTCACACTGAAAGCCAACAGGAAACCGATCTCAGACTTTTATAAGAAAACCTATTGTGCTTACTTTCATGTCAAACTTGGTGATCAGGACAAATCATGGGTCCCTCACATTCTTTGCAAGACATGTTTGGAACACATGAGACAGTGGACTTCAGGTACCTGAAAATCGCTGAGACTCATTATTCCTATGATCTGGCGTGAGCCAAAGAACCACTCTGATGAATGTTACTTCTGCTCAGTCAGTGTTGTGGGACTGAACCAAAAGAAATGCAGATCTATCGACTATCCCAGTCTTCATTCCGCTATTCGACCAATGCTGCATTCTGACGATTTGTAAATTTCTTGCTTGGTCAACAAAGTGGCTACACAAAATTCCCATGATTTTTTTTTGTATGTGGGACAGTAGAGCAAAAGAAGAGCACTGGAAAAGGAGAGATTGGCCACCTTGAAAGCTGAAGGTCAGTGAAAAGAACGTTATTAGTGCAGTGCTAGTTCTGAAAGAAAAAAAAATCACCTTCCTTCCCTTGCATATCAAATTGGGATTAATGAAACAGTATGGAAAATCACTTAACAAAGAAAGTAAATGTTTTGAGTATATATGTAAATCATTTTCAGGACTTTGCAGTGAAAAACTCAAAGCCAGGATGTTTGATGGTCCTTGTGTCAGGAAACTCATCATTAAGGATGATAAATTTGTTAATTCAATGAATGACTTGGAATTACACGCTTGGACATCGTTTGTTGACGGAGTGAAAAACTTCTTAGGCAATTGCCAGGTCACAAACTACAAGGAATTAATAGAAAAGCTGTTGAAAAGTCTACAGGACATAGGCACTAATATGAGTATTAAGGTTCATTTTTTTACATAGCCGTCTAGATAAATTTCCGGATAATTGCGGCGATGTGAGTGATGAGCAGAGAGAATGATTTCATCAGGATGTCAAAACAATGGAAGAGTACTACCAGGGATGGTGGGAAAAACGAACGATGGCTGACTACTGCTGGAGTATCAAAAAGGACTTAAATAACATTGAACATGACAGACAATCAACAAAAAATTTTTTACCACAGTTCTTATGTTCCTGAAGGTTTTAATTCTGCTGTTAGTTTATTTAATGACTTGATGAAAATACTTGTTGGTCTTGGTATATTCAATCGTGTTACTTTTAAAGACTTACGGTCTGATTGTTATTGCAAAAATATTTTTTCTCAATTAGCAGACCAATATTTGTTGGTTTAAATTCGAATTGGGAGGTTTCTACGATTTTAGTTTGAGAAATACTGCCATTGATCAATATCAAATATACAGAAAACAAATGAAAAAATTTTTTTTTTTTTTCCAAAAAGGAAGCATTTCTGTACAGAAAAAACGGTAGCTAACCAAGAAAAAGTATGGTTATTTTCAGATTCAGCGCCCTCAAATTAGGTAAAAAAAGATGTTTGGTGTCTCGACACCATTTAAAAAAAATTTTTTTGTTGACCAGTGTTATGTAAGAATGTACATATTTCAGCAGCCTGTAGTATCTACCAAATTAACAGGAAAAACTTAGATATCCTATTGTTGTCACTAGAGATACACTTTGTTGATGAATTTCAAGCTACAAGGTACTGACAACTTAGAAATAACATGCTAGACCAAGTTATCTCATGCACAATAGCAGGTTATATAATCCCTGTTGCCTGTAGAAAGATTACAGCCTGCTATCATCTGGCAACTATGCATATCTTGTAAACTCATATGTACCCTGATGCCATCAAACCGATTACTTTTCCATGAAATGTCACATCCTCCTAAATAACAAGTAAGGCCAATATTCTGTCTGCCTTACCACATGTAAGATACTGTGAAAAAACTTGTGTTGCCAAGACAGTTAAAACCTCCACATAAGCTTAAATGACTGATGGAGGCCTAGATATTCCCAGTTAGAAACCGTTTTCAGTTTTTTTGAAAAATTCTCTCAACTCTGACTCAGAATGCCTGGTGATGTGAATGTGTTCTACACTCACAAAACTTCAAGTAATGTGGAGCTGAATCAACGTGTTATAAATAAATACACAAATAGAGATGGGTGTGTGTGTGTGTATGTGTGTGCATACGTGTGTATGCGCATATGTGTGTGTGTGTTTGTGCTTGTGTGTGCAGCTGTGAGTGTGTGTCTGTGCTTATGAGTGTCTGTTTTATGTATATATGCATATATTCATGGTACATTTTATGCCATATCATTACATTCTAATTAGTTTTATATATCTTAAAAATGTATCTCTATGTGCTATGTTTGTGCTGCGCTTATAGCAAATAAATTATTATCATTATTATGATCATCATTATTATTATTGTAGATATTGTTTGTGGTCGTTGTGGTGATGGTGGTGGTGGTGTTTTTGTTGTATGGTGAAGGGAACAGAGGACTGTGTCAAAGCTTCACGAATAAAGTAATGTGTAACTGTATTACATTATGAAAAGAAAGACAAAGATTTCTTTATTCCACTTTTACTATTGGAAGGTTTTTCTGGTTTGTTTGAGGTACAACCCCATCGTTCAGAACAGAAGAAAGGTATATCTTTAGGATATTTTTAACTGTTTACGTAGTTTTGGTGTATCATTATTTGCAATGTTAGGTAGCCATCTCAGTAGTAGCAGGAAGAGTTATCTGCCACAGTGATGGTTGCAGTAGTCTAAATAATGTAATTAAACACATCGCCAGTTTTTTTTATTTAAATAAGAAAATAGAATTTAAAAGAAAGTCATACAATGGTAAGATCAAACAGAGCTTCAAGGTTAAACATTTTCAATTGTACAATGGAAAACACTAAACAGAATAATGTTGGAAACATTAATTTGAATAGAAAAAGAATAATGTTCAACAACAATTACAACAATAAGATTCCATCTTCTGCAGGCATTTTCGGTCAAACGGAGTAATTCATCTTTAGCTAATTTGAGGCAAATGAGAAAGAGAGGTTGAGATATGTCACAAAAGACAGAACCTCATTGCCTGTTGAATTTAGCCAAGGAAATCTTCATAATTTTGCTTTACAAAGAGGATTTCATATGTCCTTGGAAAAGAAGCCGGAGGAAGCCGTGGTCAATGTGTATTATGATGCAGGTTTATGATGGGGCAAGGTGCATGGTGCCATGCCTGGTAATTAAGTCTAATAATCAGGTAATTAAATCTAATAATAGAGCTGGTGCCCCATACACCTACCAACAGGTGCAGGTCTTAGTATGTGAGTACCATGAATACAAGGAACATGACCAAAGATTGGCTGGTCCCAGTCTTTCTTCCTCCACTTTATTTTCAACAGTACCCCAACAATTTCTTTACTTCTTCCTAGTCTCAACATTTCCTAATCTCTGCAATACAATGGAGTTGTAGAGTAATTCATAATCTCTGACTAGTTCTGTTCTTAGTGTTCTGTTAGATGGTGGTATTGAAGGCACTGAGAATAAAAAGACCATATTTTCTTCTACTCTGGCTATGTTAAAAGCTGTGATTAGTGCTGTAACAGAAACAGTGATAGCAGTAACTATGGGGTTGACTTTTGAGAATAACTATTTTCTTTTCTTGTTTGCACACTTTGCAATAGTAAGGGCATGTGGAGACTGCACAGGTGACTGACAATCCTGTGTGATAAGGTAGGGTTTGCAAGAAACTTTTGGTCTTAATAATCACTGATGACCACAAGCTGTATTCTATTCATAAAGCAGAGAAGAAACCTCCTAGTCTGGAGATGCAGAGCAAAATAACCAGTTACTATATGTGCAGTATAAAAAGACACTTTGAGAGCCTTTTTCCCTGAAGAAGAAGGAAAGGAAAAGGGATGAAAGAGATTATTTGACAGTAGCATCAACAATAGCAGACTCCAGAGGCTAATACCATGGCACTGCTACCAGCATTTCTGGAGCATGGTCAGAGAGGAAGCATGCAAGTCAGGGCAGTACCGTTATTATTATTATTATCATTATTAATATTACTTTTTTTTTGCATTAAGGTGGTGAACTGGCAGAATCATTAGCATGTCTGGCAAAATGATTAGCAGCATTTCATCCATTTTTATGTTCTAACTTCAAATTTCACTAAGGTTGACTTTGCCTTTCATCTTTTTTGAGACCATTAAGATAAGTACCACTTGAATACTGGGGTCAATGTAATTGAATTATCCCTCTTCAGAAATCGCTGTCCTTGCACCAAAATTTGAAACCATTATTATTGTTGTTGTTGTTGTTGTTGTTGTTGTTTTATGATAAGAAGAGTTCAATATGATGTGTGGTAATTACAGATTGAGTCTGTTTATTAAAACGAGCAATATTTTTAACAATATGACTTTCTTCCTCAGGTTTAAAATGAGAAATGAAAAACACAAATATAGACAGAAATTCAAAATTTGAACAAGAATATCCTATTTTCCTTGCAAGAGAAAAAAATACGTCATCAAGCTCCACTTGTTCATAACTGGTAACAAGGGAAAAGGAAAAGTATGAAGAAGAAAAAAATAGAAGAAAGCAGGGAAGAAAAGATTTTGTCAAAAAGTTTTGTGTAAATGCAATGGAATTCTCTTGTCATTTTGTTCATTCCTTCAGGGCATGATGCTAGTAACTCACAAATATATTTATCCTCCTGTGTTTTGAGGACTGAAAGTGCATAGAAGTTGGAATATTTTCTGAAAACTTGTACTTTCAGATGTTCCTCAACTTTACAGCTGTTTGATGAAAATGTTCAGAAAGTTCCATGAATTACTCTTATTATGCATGGTTATATTTGATTTAATTTTTATATTGTGCAACCAACATGCATCAAGCTGTGTTTAGTGTTGTTGTTGGCACTCCGTCGCTTACGACGTCGAGGGTTCCTGTTGATCCGATCAATGGAACAGCCTGCTCATGAAATTAACGTGCAAGTGGCTGAGCACTCCACAGACACATGTACCCTTAATGTAGTTCTCGGAGATATTCAGCATGACACAATGTGACAAGGTTGACCCTTTGAATTATAGGCACAACAGAAACAGGAAGTAAGAGTGAGAGAAAGTTGTGGTGAAAGAGTACAGCTGGGTTCGCCACCATCCCCTGCCGGAACCTCATGGAGTTTTAGGTGTTTTTGCTCAATAAACACTCACAATACCCGGTCTGGGAATCGAAACCGTGATCCTATGAACGCGAGTCTGCTGCCCTTACCACTGGGCCATTGCGCCTCCACTGTGTTTAGTGTATTCAATTGCATACAACCAAATGGAAAACATTCTGGGTCATATTTCCTGTATAAATCATAACATTTCTGTCATAATTTGTGATGGAGTTGATCTGACCCATGGTGGTACACAATGAAAGGATTTGCCTCTTGTGCTGATTATAGCAGACAAAGTAAATATATGAGGGGGTGCTGAAAAGTTCCAGACTTTGTTTGAGTGTATCAAGAAAGGCCTGGCTGGAGGTCCAACCTTTGTGAGTTCTTTTACAGAGCTTAGAAAAACTGAAGGACCATGGCAATAAGTGCATGAATCTGAGAGGGGAATATGTTGAGTAAAATTACAATTAACTGATCCCCCCGTTTTCTTCTACCCAACGCCAGAAACTTTTTAGCACCTCCTCATAATGATTGAATTCTTTTAGTGCTTAGCTGGGAATGCAATTCCATCACATTTCAAAAATGCTGATTGAAAGTTACTGACATATTTCAGAAAAATATCCTCATTTCAAGCAAATTTTTCCTCATCTGCCTATTGTAGCCTTTAAACGTTGTACCTCTAATTGTAATAAAAACTTCATAGATGTTTTATTAGAGTTTTTATTAATGCTGTGCCCTTAAACAGTTGCATAACAGGAACATTAAACAAAAGATTCACTGGACATAAGTATGACACCAGGCATAATAATAGTACTTCAGCAGAACTTACAGAACACTTTACATCAAACTGCTGTAAATTTGAAGAATACCTGAAAGTACATTCTCAGAAAATATTCTAACTCCTATGCACTTTCAATCCTTACAATACATATGGATAAATAGGTTTGTGAGTTACTAGCATCATGCCTGGGAGGAATGAATTAAATGATAAGAGAACTCCATTACATTTACACAAAACTATTTCACAAAGTAATTTCTTTTCTCCTTTCTTTTTGTCGTCTTCAGTATTTCTTTTTCCTTGTCACCAGTTACAAGCAAAACTTGATGATGTCATTTTATCTAAAAGGAACACAAGAGAATCCAGTTCAAATTTGAATTCTTATATTTCTGTGTAGATTTTTATTTTTCATTTGAAATCCAAGGAAGACAGACATACCATCAAAATATTGTTCAATTCAATAAACTGTCAGTCTGTATTTATTACATATTGTATCACACTCTTCTTATTGTGCTTTTAAATTTGTAAAGAGATACATCAATCTTCATAGATCATCGTCATTGTCATTATCATTATCATTATCATTATTATTATTATTATTATTATTATTATTATCATTATTAAGGCAGCAAGCTGACAGAATCATAAGTATGGCAGGTGCAATGCTTAGCAGCCTTTCATCTGTCTTCACATTCTGAGTTCAAATTCTGTCAAAGTGACTTTGGCTTTCATCCTTTCAGGGTTCATAAATTAAGTACCAGTTGAGCACTGAGGGCAATGCAATTGACTTAGCCACCACTCCCACAAAATTGTTGGCCTTGTACCAAAATTTGAATTCATCATCATCATCATCACCATCATCATCATCATCATCATCATTATCATTATTATTATTATCATCATCATCATCATCATTATTATTATTGCTAAAGTAGTGAGCTAGCAGAATTGTTAGCACATCAAACAAGATGCTTAGCAACATTTCTTTCAGCTTCATATTCTGAGTTCAAATGCCACTCAGCTCAACTTTGCCTTCCATCCTTTTGGAGATTATGACTTTAAGTACCATCGAAGCACTGGGGTCAATGTGTGCCTACTGTAGACAAGATTATTACTATTTTCATTTGTCAAATTTGAAAAGAAATCTGGTGAAAAGAAATGAGCATCATAAAAGCCTAAGGCCAGAAAAACAGCATAGCTTGACAATGGAATTACATCTAATATCTTGATATCATCATCATCATCATCGTCGTCGTTTAATTTCCGCTTTCCATGCTAGCATGGGTTGGACGATTTGACTGAGGACTGGTAGACCAGGATGCGACACCAGGCTCCAATCTGATTTGGCAGAGTTTCTACAGCTGGATGCCCTTCCTAACGCCAACCACTGAGAGAGTGTAGTGGGTGCTTTTACATGCCACCGGCACGAGGGCCAGTCAGGCGGGTACTGGCAACAGCCACACTCGAAATGGTGTATTTTACATGCCACCTGCACAAGGGCCAGTCCAGGGGCACTGGCAACGATCTCGCTCGGATGTCTTACTGGCAAAGGCCACACTCGAAATGATCTATTAATTTCATCCTTAATCATTTTTGTCATTCATATGCTGTTTAACAAGATTTGATTAGCTTTAGCAGTTGTCAAACTATGAACTATTTATTATTTATATAAATTGCATACCATATCCTAATGATTTCATTCTATTATTATTTTAAATGTTTAACAGTACACATAATTACTCAGTATACATTCTTTAATAAGGCAATATATACAATTAAAATATGAACTATATATTAAGAAATGTTTAAAATGCTGATTTATTTCCAGTGATTTTCTTTTTCAAAAAATGATACCTTGTTTTAAATCTAAGAAAAATATTTTCCTAAAGTAGATGATAAAACTCACGTTAAATTAAATTACAAAGGCAGGGTTGGAAAATTATTAAATTTGAAAATTTTAAATTAATCTTAATTTTCTCGATTCTGCAAATATTTTGACTATATCAAAGATATTAATCAATAGTCATTGTTTTAATTATCAGTCAGAAAGTTCTATTCATTATAATTGGTAGATATTTTATTCAAGTATTTAATTATCCTATCATTTATTCTGAGGATCAGAAACCCTCAAGCCTTTTAAAGCTTCTTGCCATGGAATTCCCAAATGGGTAAAGTGCATAGTATGGAATGTGGTGTAGTAGTGGCAGCAGCAGCAGCAGCAGTAGTAGTAGTAGTAGTAGTAGTAGTAGTAGTAGCAGCAGCAGCAGCAGTTGTAGTTGTAAATATTTAGCCTTAGATCAGCCCATAGCAGGTAAATGTTTAAGGAAAGGCATTCCAACTGAAACCATTCTGTCTTTTACAGAGGTTATAAGACAAAGTTATATGTCATCCCTTGTTTCTTAAGATACTGAGGGATGACAGTAATTAGTGATGGTAATGAGTGATAATAATAAGTGGAGATGGTGGTAATGAGATCCTATTGAGTTCTCTTTTATGCAGCTTTGATTCTCAGTAGTGTAATTTCTCTCACACCTTTGATCAACAATTTTCCAACCCAAGAAGAATGCTTCTGCAATGTTAATCTATTTGCTATAAACAGCATTTAAACCTCATATCACATTTAACTGAAGCAGAATGAGTTTGAGAAGAAAAGATGTGGTGGTCAGGACTGGAATATCTTTGACCTAGGTCTGCTTGATCATGGTTGACAAAACAACAACATCAGCGGCACCCTGCAAACTTGAGTCATATTTGATTAGAGAGATAGAAATAAGTCATGTGCAACCAAACATATGAAGATGAAACTTTTGGTGAGTGACAATAAAATCTCCTTTCTTTTAAATGTCATCATGTTAGTTAACATTTTATCTCCAAATCATTCATAGAAGAATGTAAAATGTTCAAAATGCTAAGCTATTATAAATGCAGCTACTTGTTTGGTCACCAGTTAATGGTACATCATGAACATTTTGGGGAATCTTAATTCTGCCAGCTTAATATCTTTTATTTACTTAAAATCTCCTTATCTGCTATTGGCTGGAAAATTATTCCTTTGACCTTCACAGAATGTCACTTGTGATAAATTAGAGTTCTATCCAAGAAGACATTTGCTTCTCATCTCTTTATCATTTCCTTCAAAATACAATCTCTATGAAACCTACTGGTGTTTACAGAAGAAAAAATAAACATTAATTTGAAATTATTAAAATATCCAAGATTGCAAAGTGTGCAAAGTAAAGCTGAATGGTTAAATACGAATTCTTAGCAGCTCCATTTCACACATAGTTTGGCAATTAAATAATTTGATAAATGCTTGGTGACAAATGCCTGCAGAGAATGCTGATATATATAATTTGATCTTTTGGTGTTACCACTTTCAGAATTTCTTGAAACTATTATCATCAAACTGTCATACATATTACTGACATTCACACTTACTCACACAAATGCATTCATAGTTTTCAGATGTTTAATTGCATTATATTGATAGAAAGCAGACACCACATATTCATACAATGTAAAGGTCATCCGCACTAAAACAATAGAATCCAATGCCATTAGATATGATAATCTGAGATGGTAAAATATTAAGGCTAAAACAAGTTAACAAAAGGAAAAGGTCTAATATGTGGAACAGAAACATTGGTTAGACAGAGGTGAGCTGTCTATATATATATATATATATATATATATATATATATATATATATATATATATATATATATATAAATATATATATATATATATATATATATATATATATATATATATATATATATATATATATATATATATATATATATATATATATATATATATAAATATATATAAATATATATATATATATATATATCTTCATATATCAAAAATTACACTGAAAAGATTCTTACCCACAAACAATGGATTTTTATATATGTAAGAATCAAAACGATTGTATGTAGGTTCCAGTCTGTTTTGGCTTGGTTTCAATGGCTTGGTACCCTTCCTAATGCTGTCCACTGCACAGAGTGTACTGGGTGCTTTTTAAGTGTCACCAGCATGAGAGACTTTCATGTATCACTAACACAGGCTAGGACTATGATTTCACTTAGCTTGACATGTCCTCTCAGGCACAGCAAATCATCAAAAGTCTCAGTCACTTGTCATTGCCTCCATGAGACTGAATTTCTAAAGATCATATTTTATTACCTCATCCTATATCTTTTGAGGCCTACCTCTTCACAGGTTCCTTTCACAGTTAGAGATTAGAGCTACTTTAAGCAACTACCCTCATTCATTATTCATCGCATGACCATACAAACTTTCTCTCTCTCTCTCTCTCTCTCTCTCTCTCTCTCTCTCTTCTCTCTCTCTCTCTCTCTCTCTCTCTCTCTCTCTCTCTCTCTATATATATATATATATATATATATATATATATATATATCAAGACTTAAACAAAATACTGTTTACTACAGAGCAAAAATAAAGAAATTTCATTTAGAATCAAGTATGTGTAGGAGAGAGAAAAAAAAAATTTACTTTTTTGATAACTTATACATATATATAGGTGCAGGCATGGCTCTATAGGCACAGGCATGGCTGTGTGGTAATAGGATTGCTTCCCAACCACATAGTTCCAGGTTCAGTCCCACTGCATGGCACCTTGAGCTAGTGTCTTCTACTATAGCCTCAGGCCAACCAAAGCCTTGTGAATGGATTTGGTGGACGGAAACTGAAAGAAGCCCGTCGTATATATGTATATGTATGTGTGTGTGTGCATATATATATATATATATATATATATATATATATATATATGTATATATATATATATATATATATATATATATATTTATGTGTGTGTTTCTTTGTGTCTATGTTCGGTCCACCACCATCGCTTGACAACTGATGCTGGTGTGTTTACATCTCCATAACTTAGTAGCTCAGCAAAAGAGACTGATAGAATAAGTACTAGGCTTACAAAGAATAAGTCTTGGGGTCAATTTCTTCAACTAAAAATCCTTTTAAGGTGGTGCTCCAGCATGGCTGCAGTCAAATGACTGAAACAAGTAAAAGAATAAGCGAATAAATAATATACATTTATGATATGTAATTACAGCAGAAATTATGGATTACCTATGTTTGCAGCAACTGCTGTACCACCTCTGTAGTAAACAACCTTTCATTTTTGTTTTGGTATTTCTGATAAACCTCAAGGCTTTTAAGCATTCATGATTTTTGTAAAATTACACCATAATGCTCCCCTATTAACAACTTATATATGAGAGACTCAATGACTGCATATCAGCACTTGAATTCACACCCTACTGTCTTGAAAAAGAAAGGTAACATTAGCCTATCTAGTTCTATCAAATCTGACTGAATTTTAAAATAACACTTCTGGGAAAGAAAGAGAGTATGAAAGAAGGGAGCAAAAATATAAGAATTTGAAATTTTGGGAAAGAAAAATAATTTGCTACAATTTTTCTTTCCCATGCAATCTAGGTCTTCAAGGGACATCATCATCAACCCCTGAACATTATTGCTTTGAGACCCAGAACTCATAGGGCATGTTATTTGGTTACCATGGCATGATAAATGATGAAGATCACAACATTCCCCTGCATAGGGATGCCAGTGTATCTCAGGGTTATTTGTGTAGATTGGAGTAGAGTGAAATGAAGTGTTTTGCTCAAGAACACAACACATCACCTAATCTGGTAATCAAAACCATGATCCTACAATTGTGAGAGCACACCCTAAACTCTAAGTCAAGTGTCTTCACTCATCAAGGGTCAGTCACGCTAAAATTCTGTCATACATTTGGAAACAAAATGAACTTGATGATGACAGTTAAAATATTGTTGACTATCAAACTGATAGTTAATCAGGGCTGAACAGGGACTAAACAACAATGGATAGAGTACTTCCATTTTTGTTTGTTTTTATTGTATGTCATAAAATTTTATTTTCATTTCAGTCACTCACTAAAATACAGCTTTTGAAGGTGTACATTTTGATAATGTTGATATAAAATTATCATCATCATCATCATCATTATCATCATCATTATCATCATCTTTACCATCATCATCATTTAATGTTCACTTTTACATTAAAATTTTTTTTTATTCAAAAAGAAAAGAAATTCGTAACTTTTGAATTATTCATTATCTTGCTCATGATAATTGCAAAATATTCCAAGATTATGTTTAGCTCACAACAATTCTGATCAAAAGAATTCTGGATGATATTGTGAAATGTGTGTCACTTCTCTTATCTCACATCGATAACTCGTGCAGTAATCATTAGTACATTATTGAATAATTAAAAAGGAAAGGAATTTTCTTACTGAATCTCTCTCACACACACACACACACACACACACATGCACACACACATGCACGCACACACATACATACCACATTGATATGGAAAAGGAAGGACGAAATCGTATGATCTGATGGTCTCAGTACTGGAAATGACATGGATTTATCTCCCCGCTAGTGATATAAACAAGTGAGCATTTCGCACCAAAAGCCAATATAAGTATTTCTCTCATGGTAACTACTGCAGTATAGTTTGTTCTAACAGAACATCCATGTTCATGTGGGGAGAAGTATTACCTCTTGGTATTTATACTGTCTCCCTCATTAATAAATATTTTTTAACAAGCTCACTGGCTAATCATGACATGAGTCAGTGTTCTGGCACTATTTTTCGGTATACATCACTAGAAGGGAGATGAATTGCTGCTATCTCTAGCAGTTGAGCGTTCATCATTGAACTGAGGACAGCTGGTAGTTTTGGTATTAATACCACCTTTGTCACTAATATATATATATCTTCAGGAGGAGTTACCTCAATCCTTTCTATATTAACCAAAATGAAGTAGATTGACAAATTTATTTTTTAAACCAGTTGAAGGCACACAAGATGTTGAAGATGGGCTACAGCAAATATTCTGCTTAATACCACAGATTTTCTTGTTAGTTGCTTGACCATAACCAGCTGAGCATGTTTCCTAATGACTGACAATATGTGCATCTTTGATCATTAGCAGGAGTGGTGGGGAGCATCATAGAGGAATTCTTTGGGGTTTGAATACTTCACCCCGGGAAACATGGCTGTTTCGTTCAACATCTTTAAACAAACCTTATTCACGGACCTTTTGAACAGGATGGGCTACTCAATCTGAAAAAAATTCTAATTGGGCCCCACTTGCAAGATCAAGCATTGCTTATCTTGATATGAAATCACCATATGGTTGTGATGCACGTGCCAGATGTACCCTTATCAAACGGGTAGTCACTATGGTTATATTGGGCTTCATATATTTGTACCCCAGCATTATCTTGATGGCATGCACTGCTCTCTTACTCAATAGTAATAATAATGGTTTCAAATTTTGGCGCCTGACTAACAATTTTAGGGGTTGCTGTAAGTTGATTACATCAACATAAATGCTGAACTGGTACTTATTTTATCACCCTAAAGGTTTATAGGCAAAGTCAACCCCGGCAGATTTTCAACTCAGAATGTAAAAATGGATGAAATACTGCTAAACAAATTGTCTTACATGCAAATAGTTTTGGCAGTTAACAGCCTTGCTCCCACCATCACCGTGACCACCACCACAAACAACAACAATAATAGCCTTTTCTTTATTAACCACAAGTAAAGCTAATGTGGTGTGTGAAAAACACATTTACAAATTATGAAGGTAAGGAGCAGATGTTAAACAAAATATGGAAGAATATGCTTGGAATATTAAAGGTAGACACATATATATACACATATACATACACATAATTATATATGCACATGCGCGTAAGCATGTACATATGTGCATTCATACACACATGTATGCATGCAAACACACACATTTGCCTGGAAATAACTACAAAACACAATAAATATAAGATATAAGGTAAACAAATAAAGCATGAAAGATTAGGTTAATTTAGGATACTTGACAACTGTTCACTTTATCCTTTCTGAAATTATGCTTGAGTGCAATCAATTGCACCAGTGAGCATTTTCCTTTTGTATTTTTATAAAGAATTTTGGTATCTTCACCCATAATTATTCTTTCTTCTTTATTACATGATTAAAGTGTGGTACTATGGGCTGGTACATTTAGGAACAAGGTATTTGCTCATCTATTTGTGAAACTAGCCATAAAGATATTTGCTTTGCTATCTCTAATGCTTTGGTTGGTGGTACACTAGAAATTGTGATTTGTTGATCTCTTTGCTGCTGGTCTTCCTATTTTTATTTTCCTTGTTTTTGTTTAATCCTCCCCCATCCCAGTTCATTTGGGCATTCAGCTCTAAGGTATGATTCACTTCAGCAGATATACCAAATAGGTTTTCTACCATGTAATATTAATCGTATGCATTATATTGGTCCCTTTTACTTGGCATATTTCCAATATTGCTCTGTAGCCTTCAGGATCATTAGGAATTATAAGTCCATTTTGATGTACCTTGACCACAAGTCACCCTTTGTTAACACTACTTTAACTACTCTCTCCAAACTATGACATATGAGTTTATGCTGTGTTCAATGTCTTTGCAGTGACTCATTCATTTCTTTGTCCAGTGTACTGGGCACAAATTTATAACAAATGTATGTCTATGCCTATGTTTTGTGTTCTATCAACAATTTCTATTATCTTACCTTTTTTATTTGAGATAATTTCACCTGAATTGTTCTGTTCTGGAATGCTTGTTGTACAACTTAACATAAGAAGAAATATCTAGTTACAAAAGTTTGTTAACAGTGATATATAATTTTTCCCGTTCTCGTCTGTATTATCCACTATGGTGGAGGTGTAATGGCCCAGTGGTTAGGGCAGCGAACTCGCGGTCATAGGATCACGGTTTCGATTCCCAGACCGGGCGTTGTGAGTGTTTATTGAGCAAAAACACCTAAAGCTCCACGAGACTCCGGCAGGGGATGGTGACAAACCCTGCTGTACTCTTTCACCACAACTTTCTCTCACTCTTACTTCCTGTTTCTGTTGTGCCTGTAATTCAAAGGGCCAGCCTTGTCACACTGTGTCATGCTGAATATCCCCGAGAACTACGTTAAGGGTGCACGTGTCTGTGGAGTGCTCAGCCACTTGCACGTTAATTTCACGAGCGAGCTGTTTTGCTGATCGGATCAACTGGAACCCACGACGCCGTAAGCGACGGAGTGCCAACAACCACATATCCACTATGGTAAAAAAAAATACAGTTGCGTTTTACAAAATTATCTCACCTACATTTTTTCTTTTTTCGTGGCCAGTGTCAGTGACACATAAAAGGCACCCATGCCAGAGACACGTAAAAGGCACCTGTGCCAGTGATACATAAATGACACTCAGTACACTCTGTGAGGTGGCTAGCATTAAGAAGGGCTCTCAACAATAGAAACCAAGCCAAAATAGAATGTGACCCAGTGCAGCTCTCCAACTTACCAGCTCCAGTCAGACCATCTTACTCATGCTAGCATGGAAAACAAATGATGATGATGATGATGATGATTGGCCCCAAAGTCTTTCTGAGAATTTAGTGGTAGGTGAAGGCTTAGTTGCTTTGTGAATGAGCTGCAGTACTTGGAATCATATTGGTGTTGCCGCTGTAGTTGTTGTCGTTGATGTTGCTGTCACAGTCTTCCAAATTACTTATTTGAGTATCTGGGATATTTTCTTCTATTAATTACTCACTATATTCATTTTCTTCTTGTAGATTTAATTATGCTCTGATTTTGTGTTGTTTCCTTTTAAGGCACAATTATGTGCAGGAGCCATTTTGGATCATAAAATGTAATGTGTGAAAATAAAAATTCATAAGTTTGTATAACAAAGCTCTTTATAGTATGTATAGACTGCAAATTTCCCTTAAGCTATCATAGCACTTTTTAAAAGTACATCCAAAAATGTTCATTTAGTAATGTTTGAAATAAAACGTGTTTTGAATGGTGAATCAAAAAAGATGTCTTCACACTATGAGAGTCAAATACTACTATAGATAATGATAATGATGGTGTTAATAATAATAATGATAATAATAATAATAATAATAATAATAATAATAATAATAATAATAATAATAATAATAATAATAATAATGGCTTGATACAAAAAAAATGAAATATACTAAAATAAAAATGGCTACAACAGAGTATGTACATCTAAAATAGCCTGTATGATGGTGATATATATATATATATATATACATATTACAAATAATAAATATATATATCTAAATATATATAATTGTGTGTGGGGGGGGGGGTAAATATGTTAAATATATCTGAACATTGATATGTCTTGTAAATAATATAAAATAAATGACATCAAACATATTTATAACTCATTTCAGATATTATTTATCACTTGATAGCTGACATTAAACACAAATTGATACATTAGCTGGACAAAAGGTTAACATAATATTTCACACATTGTCATCAACACTTTAGATGAAATATCATTTAACTTTAATCATTTGCAATAAATATATATACATATGCATGTATGCATACATATACGCATACACAAACATGCACATGCACGCACACACAAACATACATGAAAAATTTTGTGCATATAGTAAAAAAAAGAAGCTTTAGGCTTAGAGATCACAGCTTATTTCTTAGCAGAAACATCTCTAGTTTTGGTTAAGTAAGAAGTTGGCAATCATATGGTTATGGGTTCAGTTCTGCTGCATGTACTCTTTACACTTAGAGCTATCTTCTCAAGCTAGGATAGTCGTTTGAGTAAAAATAAGTAGCGTGCACATCAGTATGTAGTAAACTTAAACTCAAATGCAATTCAATAGCCCTTTCTGGCTAGTGAGCATCCTAATTAAAGGTTATTCTCAATCTTCTAATATAATAATGAGTGTAGTATTTTATATATTTGTATGTGTGTGTATGTATATATATATATATATGGATCTTTGGGGTTTGACGGGCAACATTTGTTTTCTTAACGAAACACTTTCAAACTTGGGACACTGGTAGAATGTGTCATATAAAACAACTTCTTCTCTTAACCTTCTTAACAAAAAATTGTACATCGCAAGTTATTTCATGTTAAAGTTGTCGTATTTCTGTAATTTCAACCAATCACTGACGTCTATTCAGCTGAATACAGTTACTGCTGTTCGGTGTGAAGTGTGTTATTCCCTGTTTAATTATATCATTATTCCCTAGTAAGGGTTTAGGGTTTTAGGGTTGGGGTTCGGGTTTTAGGGTTTTAGGGTTCGAGTTTTAGGGTTAGGGTTTTAGGGTTAGGGTTGGGGTTAGGGTTGGGGTTAGGGTTAGGGTTAGGGTTACGGTTATGAGTTATAGGGTTAGAGTTAAGGTTATGGCAAAAATAATCATAACCCTAAAAACTAACCCTAACTCTAAAACCCGAACCCTAACCCTAAAACCCTAAAGCTAAAATCAGTACAAACGCACGAACGATGTCATAAATAGGAGTAACATGGGTAGTAGTTGTTGACAAACAACGGGACTAATTTTATTCAAGGGAAAAGATCCCATGACACCGTTATGGCATTAATTGTTTTCACCTCAATAGACGTCAGTGATTGGTTGAAATTACCGAAATACGACAATTTTTTCACATAAAATAACTTCGAATACAAAATTTTTTATCTGTTCTATACCACAAAATATACAAATATTCGAAGTTTGAAAGTGTTTCGGTACCAAAAACACTACAAAAAAAATGTTGCCCGTCAAACCCCAATGATCCATATATATATATATATATATATATATATATATATATATATATATATATATATATATATATATACACACATACATACATACATATGAGCGAGATCGTTGCCAGTGCCCCTGGACTGGCTTGTGCGGGTGGCACATAAAAGACACCATTTTCGAGCGTGGCCGTGGCCGTTGCCAGTATCGCCTGACTGGCCTTCGTGCAGGTGACACGTAAAAGCACCTACTACACTCTCTGAGTGGTTGGCGTTAGGAAGGGCATCCAGCTGTAGAAACTCTGCCAAATTTAGATTGGAGCCTGGTGTTGCCATCCAGTTTCACCAGTCCTCAGTCAAGTCGTCCAACCCATGCTAGCATGGAAAGCGGACGTTAAACGATGATGATGATATATATTTGTCCAGAATCATGCGGGAAGCAGAGGGGGAGAGAAAATAGTAATTCAGTGAAGGAAAAGTAGTGAGAGTAATAGTCCTGACTGAGAGGGAGTGAGAGAAAGTAATAACAATAAGAGAAAGAAAGGTGTGATAGATGAATAAGGAAGGAAGGGATGGAAAAAGGTCAGCATTTCAACTCTGTATGAGTACAAGTGTGTATGCGTGTGCGTGTACAGGAGAAGTATATGAATGTTTGTACGTGTGATTATTATGTACCTTATTTATATATAAAATACTACAATTAGCCGTGATTATTGATGGCACATGGTCAGCTAGTTGTAAATACCAAAGCTAGGGTGTCAACTTGAGAGTAACACTACAAAGTTTCATAGTTTAGGAATAATACATTTCTAAATCTCTCAGAGAGATTTATGCAGTAGTGATTCGATGAAGTAGTTGTATGCTGTTAACTTAATGTGACAGTCCCCTGAAGGGAATAATACTACTGTTGGCTAGACCTAGGAAGCTGCACCACTTCCTGTCAGCCTTGACACATTTCCCGTGTCCTTATGTTTACAAGGGGAGGTGCTTGTCTCTCCCTTGTAAACATAAGGGCATGGGAAATGTGTCAAGGCCAACAGGAAGTGGTGCAGCCTCCTAGGTCTAACAAACAGTAGTATTATTCCCTTCAGGGGACTGTCACATTAAGTTGACAGTATACAACCAGTTCAAAGTTTCATAGCTTATTATCTATCTCTATATTCAAACACTTGATGTCATTATATACAAGGATAGAAAGTGGAAATAACAAGGGATTGGGAGATATGGCAATTTGCTGTACTTGATAATATGTGTCAAGCTAAGTAACATCACTGTCTTCCACATATATAAGCTTGTCCTTTAGGTGGTGGTGCCACTTAAAAAGCACCTATGCCAGTGTCGCATTGACATGCTCATGCTGGTGCTACATAAACACATCCTTGTTAGTGGCATGTAAAAAGCCCCCAGCACATTCTTATTTCTTTATTGCCCACAAGAGGCTAAACATAGAGGGGACAAACAAGGACAGACAAAGGGATTAAGTCGATTACATCGATCCCAGTGCGTAACTGGCACTTAGTTTATCGACCCCGAAAGGATGACAGGCAAAGTCAGCCTTGGCGGAATTTGAACTCAGAACATAATGGCAGACGAAATACCGCTAAGCATTTCGCCTGGCGTGCTAACGTTTCTGCCAGCTCGCTGCCTTAAGTTAAGTAGTTAGCATTAGGAAGGGTATCCAGGCATCAAAACTATGTCAGTATAGAAAGAGGGTGCTAAATGATGATGTTATGATGATGATGGGAACTCAAACATAAGTTGCACTAGCATTCCAGTTAGTTGTACTTCTTACTTGGAAAGAGTTAGTGGTGATGAAAGAGAGGGATATTAGTTGTTATTTGTGCTGATAACAATAACAACAACAACAACAGCAATGGCAATGACGAAAATGAAAATAATGATGTGGTCAAAGGTATGGATAATAATGATGAAAATGATAACGAAAGAGACAGTGTAGATGATGATGGTAGTGATGATGATGGTGATGGTGATGATGATGATGGTGATGATGATGATGGTGATGATGATGACAGCAGTACAACAGCAGCAATGGTAATGATGAGGCAGAAGGTGTGTTTATTGAAATGGAATATACATTTGCTGGGAATTGTTTTTAGAAAAAATGTAATTATTTTGTAATGTTTAACACCTGAGACTATGAGAGAAAGTGAGAGAGAGGTGGAGAGAGAATCAAAGAGAGACACAAACACAAAAACGGAGAGAGAGAGAGAGAGAGAGAGAGAGAGATAGAGAGAGAAACGAGAGAAGAGAGAAAGAAGAGAATTGTGCGAATTTATATACTATTGCTTATATTAACTCTAGCACTGTGCGTTGGCACTCCATCGCTTACGACGTCCAGGGTTCCAGTTGATCTGATCAACGGAACAGCCTGCTCGTGAAATTAGCGTGCAAGTGGCTAAGCACTCCACAGACATGTGTACCCTTAATGTAGTTCTCGGAGATATTCAGCGTGACACAGTGTGACAAGGCTGACCCTTTGAATTATAGGCACAACAGAAATAGGAAGAAAGAGTGAGAGAAAGTTGTGGTGAAAGAGTACAGCAGGGTTCGCCACCATCCCCTGCCAGAGCCTCGTGGAGCTTTAGGCGTTTTCGCTCAATAAACACTCGCAACGCCCGGTCTGGGAATCGAAACCGTGATCCTATGACCGCGAGTCTGCTGCCCTAACCACTGGGCCATTGCACCTCGACACTCTAGCACTACATTGTAGTTTATCATAAAATATGTTAATAAAAAATATTAGAAAAACATTTAAAATTTTCTAAATTGCAAAACCTAAAGTTTGTAATAATTGACCCATTCAGTACATGTGTTACATAGTAGGCATTCACTGTTTCCGTGGTACTAGTCTTCGTGGCCTAAAACTTCCTTCATGCCACTTTCATTGGAGGCCTTAAAACTCTCTTCATTTCACTAGTCTTGGCAGCCCTAAAACTCATTTCCTGGAACTAATCTTGGCAGTCCTAAAAGTCTCATTCTGTCACTAATCTTGATGGTCCTAAACTTACTTTATGCTACTAGACTTGGAGGCCCTGTAACTTCCTTCCTCTCACCAGTCTTGGAATCCTTAAAACTCCCTTCATGCCACCAGACTTAGGGGGCTTTAAAGCTCTCTTTATACCACTAATCTTGGCAGTCCCTAAACACTCTTCCTGCCATCAGTCTTTTAGGTTCCAAAACTCCCTTCATTCAACCAGTCTTGTCAGCCCCAAAACTCATTTAACGCTAATAATCTTGAAAGCCCTCAAACGCCCTTCGTCCTACCAATCTTGGATGCTCTAAAACTCCCTTCATCTCACCAACTTGCATTTAGTATTCAAATATATAAATGAGTTTCATTTGCAGGACACTGTCAGTAACACCAAAAATTGCTAATCATCAACTAGAAACTGAACAATGAACCAAGGATCATCAACATCATCATCATCGTTTAACGTCCACTTTCCATGCTAGCATGGGTTGGACGAT
Source organism: Octopus bimaculoides (assembly GCF_046866305.1). NCBI lineage: Eukaryota > Metazoa > Mollusca > Cephalopoda > Octopoda > Octopodidae > Octopus > Octopus bimaculoides. The sequence goes on from NC_142935.1 coordinate 71,859,743, forward strand.
TTGACTGAGGACTGGCAAGCTAGAAGGCTGCACCAGGCCCCAATCTGCTCTCGCAGAGTTTCTACAGCTCAATGCCGTTCCTAACGTCAACCACTCTGAGAGTGTAGTGGGTGCTTTTACGTGCCACTGGCACGAGAGCCAGTCACACGGTACTGGCAATGGCCACGCTCAAAAAGGTGTTTTTTACGTGCCACCTGCAATGGAGCCAGTCCAGCGGCACTGGCAACGACCTCGCTTGAATGATTTTCTAATGTGCCACCAGCACAAGTGCTAGAAGGTAAAAGTCAAACAAACCTGTGTCAAGATTGTGGGCAGATAGTTTTCATGAATGCTGATCAGATTATGACACGAATGATGGAATGGTAGAAGGGAGGGTGTCTATCATCCCAATGTGAGTACAAACTGTAATTGATATATCTTGATTATGATGATGACGGTGATGATGAAGGTGATATTGGTGGCTGAAAGGAAGTTTCTAATGATGATGATGATGATGATGATGATGATGATGATGATGATAATGTTCCATATGTAGTAACATCACAGATTTGTAATAAGCAGATATAGAATCACAGAGTCCAAACTTTTTATGGATGCTACCAATCAATTTCTGTTGTTATATCATCAGCTTTACAGATGAAATTTAGAACATTTTATTAACCCTGTGATTTGTACATGGATCAATGGAGTCAAGAAGCGATCCAAAAATGTAGTGATGGGTTGGTGAAAAACGATTTTTGTTGTACTTTGGTGGGGTTGGCAGAGAAGTACCCACTTTTTTGTCTTTGTGCTTTCTATGGTACACAGAATATTGAAGCCAAATCAAAAATAATTCTATAGCATGGCAGTAATGAAGAACTTTAACATTTATCATCATAATTATTATCATCATCCTCTTCATCATCATCATCATCCTAATTATTATCATTTCCATAATTATCGTCATGACCATTATTATCATCAACATTATTGATACCATCATCATCATCATCATCATCATCATAATCACTGCCATAATGATGATCATTATCATCATTATCATCAATATTAGAAACAGCAACAGTACTACTTTCACTATTAACCATCGTTCATTTTTCAACCTTCTCCCCCATTGCCTCTTTAAAATGCATCCCTCATCAATCAGGCCACCCATATTTCATCTGCCTATAAATCCTGCTCTCCCACATGGTAAAACGCAGCAAGCAATCCCCTAAAATTATGTGTCATTAAAGATTTCTAAAACTGGTTTTATATGGCTTCAGATTTCATTATCTGTTTTGGAATTATCTGGGAAATTTCTTGGAGGAGATTAATTTAAAACAGCAAGAACAACAACAGCAACAAAGTTTTGCAATGCTTAATAACTAAATAAAAATGTTGCCGATTTTAGAAGGATAGCTGGAAGAGTCCATTATATGTGGGAATTGAATGGCTTCTGATATCAGATTTACAAAATAACAAGGACCACAGTTGTTGTAATCAACTTTGATGAAGTAAGCTTATAACCAAAGATACTCCATCCAACACCATTTTGTCTTTTCCTATATGTAGGGGACCCAGTATTACATTCTCTAGTGCCTCGTATTTTTAAGCGTGATTTATTGGAGATATGACTGCTATTTACACTAATATAGGAGTTAGAACTTGTGATTTGTCCATGGACATTTATCTTTGGAAGTTTTTGCCTGCCACACTAAAAAGTTTCCCCACCTCTGTTCTAACAGAACATCCATGGTTAAGTGGGGATATAAATTAACTCTCCATATTCTATAACTATATTCACAATAAAGATAAGAATTTGAGGTATTAGCAAAACTTGAAAGCAAAAGTATGCTGGAAAAATTATTCACATGTTATAGGTATTGAGTACTAATAAGTAAGAATCCAGAATAGGAGAGTAGGGGTAGAAATTGTCCTAAGGAAGACATGCAGTTCCTAAAAAAAATCAATACCTGATAGAATATTAGTAATGCGTGAGCTGCAAAAACCTTTCAATGTCATTCATATCCCTATAAGCCATGAACACGAGCATAAGTTTGAAAACCTTTTTCGTTTGGTTCAGTATGTATACACAAAGTGAAGGGGAAATATGGCACATCCTTTAGTACTTAGATTCATAAGTTTCCTTACCATTGGTTGAGATAACAACAGTTTCCCTAATATACACTGAGATTGAATTCATATTAATGATACATAGTTTACAGAATTTTTTAAAATTTAAAAAAATAATTTTTTTATAAAATTGAGCCATGGGCTAAACTAAACTTTGTTGTGAGCCATATCTTTAACAAACCTCACATATATATTACCTTCCAAGTATAAAAATCACATTTTATTCTCAGATAAGACAGTTATGAAAGATTTGGTAGCTATTTCCAGTACATCAAGTAACTGTTCAGAGTGGTAGTGGGAGGTAATGATAAAAAGTAACTGCATCAAAGAAAGTCTTAACATCAACAGTAGCAGAGGTGGTGGTGGTGGTTTCGGTGGTGGTGGTAGTAGTAGTTGTAGTAGTAGTAGTAGGAGGAGGAGGAGGCAGAAGAGGAGCAGCAGCAGTAAAACCTCATAGCAGATGTAAACGAAGTAGTTAAGTTACTTCTGTTGTTTAAAACTAAGGTGATACAATTAATTCTCTAATTTAATTCTCATACAATTTCCTGTTTAATCTCTAACTTAAAACCCAAGTAACATTCTGGGATCAAATCTTAACACCAATCAACTAAGCATCCATTGAAGCATCATTTTAATTCAGAATTATTAACTATCTCAACCAATAGTCTCACAAAATTACTTTCAACCTTTCAATTATAAGTGAAGATTCGTTAGATTTCTAATAAATATTCTCTTTATATTCAGTTTGAATATTCATCTAGCGGTCTCACACACTGCTGTTGGCATGATGGTAGTCCTACACAGCCTGAGCCAGAAAGCTCAAAGTTTCTGGCATCAAATACAATATATATTTTATGATCATCATTACTAGGTATCATGTCTAATGTCAGCAGATTCAGTTGCATGGATCACCATCTTAGTCTTTCTTGTGCTGTCATTATACAGTCATAGTATTCTAACACTTTAACTGTAAAATTAAATTTCATATTATTCCAGTAATGATTTTAAATATCTACTAAACAATATAACTGGCATTAGTCACTTCCCTCACCAAATTTGATATTTCTCAAGAAAAAAGTAGTTTTAAACATGACATTCCTCAACAAAAGATAGATTAGTAACTTCTTTCGATGGTTAATGACATTTTGAGTCAATACATCTGATTTCCACAGTAAAATTGTTAAGTGTTCAGTTCCTGGTATCATCTAACAATTATTTATAATTCTTGTTTTTTACCTCTTCTTCTCTTCCCCATTTTACCTTTGATAAACTGTCTCAGTAAAACTAATTTTCCTAATTCTAATTTTCTAATTTTGGGAACAGATTTGCTGGATTCAAATTTTAGTTTCAAATCCTATAAAAAAAACATACACAGAAGAGAAATGAATTTTAAAACAGTAATAACAATTACTGTAAAATAAAAAGAGAGAAAAGTCAAGAAGAACTGTGCCAGAAACAGAGAGAAGAGATGGAAGGGAAGAATGAGCAATGATGAAAGGAGAATAATTGCATAGCAATATATTTCGTTAGGCAAATCTTTAGGAGTGGTGAAACAGAGGTTTTCCTAATTCATCCACAGCTTATCACTATATAATGTATTGGTTCCAGCATAGTCAAATGATGCAGCTGCATCCCAAATTATTGCCACTGTTTCTCTTATTTGCTTTTTGTTTGATCTTTTGAATGGCTTTATAGACTGGTGAGAAAGAAGCAGGAGAAAAATTTTTAAGCTCTTATTGAAAACCAGTCTGAATTCTTGCAACAGAATGAGTTCTGCTACATGAAGCCAAAGATCAGAATGGCGTTTAAACCTAAATTTCACATTAAATCTACAACCCATATTTTGGTCTTTCGAAGTTGTAGTCTGTCACTAAATATAGCAAAAATTGGAAATGGTATTTTGTTACAGACAAAATCACTCTTTGTTAATGAGAACATTAAAAACGAAATGTTAATTTTGTGATGGAAAGTTTTCAAAAAATATTTCCATTGAATTCTTTTTCTTTGAACTTTAGATTAAATTGCCTAAAAATATGGTATTTCATTTTAGTTATGAATAATCAGGTTGAATGAAAATTGACATATTATTTGCAATGAATAGTTATTCTGTAGAAATAATAGGTAATATAATTGGTAATTTTTATATCTGGAAATTAAAAGTTTTGGGAAGAAAAAAATTGTTCTCTAATACTGTAGTACAGAACATATTATTTGTAGAGCTAGAGACATGTATAATTCATTGAGCATAGACTACATGTTATTTGGAGAATTTCAGACATGTAAAATATGTCCTTTGTACACTAAATGTATGACATACTGTTAAAATTAATTACAAGATTGAATTTCAACACTGAATTAGATTTAAGATAGCTACAAAAAGGAGGTTTTTTTTTTTTGTTTTCTGAGGGGCTTTTTCTTTTTTTAATGGAAGTGTAAAGTTTCTCATTAACCATTCCACAAAGGGCATGGGAGCAAAACAAAATCAGATGGAGTATAAAATAGAATAAAAATTCAATTATTGTTTCTGGTTAACTTTGTTAGTTGATTGATTTTTCTGAAAGACTAGAATAATTGAATGTTAGTTGATGTTTAACCCCAAGCGAACCGTAGGAAACTAAACCAATGATCAAAAGCATTCCAACCATTGCTACTGCATTGTTTTCGGTGTATGCATTACACTACATTATGTAATAAGACTTTTTTCTTTATTTATAAGCTAGGAGAGATAATTAGCTACTACTTCTAACAGAGGACGTGACCTAGATGTAGACAGATGACTCTAAAATGCTTAGTGAATAAGGCAATTAAAAGGGATTACAGTGCTTGACAGCAATTTTCAGAAATATATATTTTTAATTCTTTTACTGCTTTTGGTCATTTATCAGATAATCAATTTATCAATCATTATATATCAAATAGTTAGGTCCTCCTTAGACATTATATTCAGTTTCACATATCCCTTGCTTTAAAGGGATGTAAGATTGTTCCCTCATCAATTATAATACACATCACGTAATCAAGTGACCAACCAGGCTATCAGGTGTTGTTACACATCACTGACCATAATGTGATTTGCATTGTTTTAGGCATCAAATAATGCACCCCACTGGCTATGCAAGCAGGCTATCACATTCCCTTAATCAAAAGGGGACTGGAGCAATGTGAAATGAAGAATTTTGCAAGTGTCTTCTACTATGGCCTTGGGCTAACCAAAGCTTGGTCAGTGGGTTTGGCTAATCAAAACTGAAAGAAGCCTAGTGTGTCTATGTGTATGTGTGTGTGTGTGTGTGTGTGTGTGTGTGTGTGTGTGTGTGTGTGTGTGTGTTTGAGTCTGTGTTTGTCCCCCACTGCTTCTTGACAACCAGTCCTGGTGTGTTAACATCTCTGTAGCCTAATGGTTCTGCAAAAGCAACAGATAGAATAAGGACCAAGCTTAAAAATAAAATAAGTACTAGGGTTGATTCATTTGGCAAACATTTTTTCTAGGCGCTGCCCCAGTATCGCTGCAATCTGATGACAGAAACAGTAAAAAGATATATATATTTACTTCATTTTTGTATTTGGTTTGCAAGATTCTTTTTCTGAATTCATGTATTGGAACAAATTTTTTTGTGTTTTGGGAGTTCAATTACACTAATAATAATAAACACATGCACTGGTTCGATATCACTTCTTTATTGTTATTCAATCAGTTAAATATCTAACCAACTCACAAACTGCCTTAAGTAGCCATTGACTTTAGTGGTGTAACACTATTGGATAAAGCAATTTATGTATTAAACAAATTCCTGGCAGCCGGTACGTATATAGCAATTTCTCGTAGGGACATCATATTTCGTTTTGCAGTTATAATATACTACCAAGTATATTAAAAGTTTACAAGTCAATGTTGTATCCTACATTTATTATGTTAGCAGAGCAATTAAATAATTTTTAAGCTATCTCTATAGATTTTCTATGGAACAATGAGATTGAAAATAAAAAAAATCAGTAATGGGTATCCCTACCAGCAATTTATATGTACCGTAAATCCTCAAGTATAGTCCGCCCTTGAGTATAATACACAGGGGATTTTTAGAGGGCTGTACCTTTGAAAAACCTAAACCTTGTGTATAATATGCACCCCTTCTCTAACTTGAGTCAACGAGGTCTATATAACGTCCTTGGTTTGTAAATGTATATACGGTAATGTCCTTTATTATCATTGTATACATAACATAATGCAAACGTGTAGCTACTTTATGCACTTTGTTTGCAGAAAATAAAGAAATAACAGTAATAACGTCAGTGATAAATAAATATTAAGTAAATTGCCTTTACATATTTATCACTTAGAAAATTTTGCTTAGAAAATATTTTTCATTTTTAACCTCGTATATAGTACGCCCTAGAAATTTTGACCTTTAAATTTTGGGAAAAAAGTTTGGATTATACTCAAGGATTTACGGTATTTACCAGATTCCAGGAATGCATTGTATATATAAACTGATCTATCTAAATCTGTTATGCTGCTAAACTCAGTGGCTGTTCAAGCACTGTTTTTGTATACAGTTAATGGTTTGGGTGTGTTGCTGAAGAAGGAGCAATAATTCCTGAAATATGCATATACACCCATTACTTATTTGCATTGTTTACATAGACATATTCATATACAAAATCTTGTAACTTTCAGTGCTAGCTCTAAATTTTATGGTAAATCTGTAGAGATAACTTAAAAGTGGTATACATGTGTGTGTAGGGGGTGCATACATGTGTGTATGTGTGTGTGTGTATGTGTGTGTGCATGTGTGTCTTTGCATGTGTGTGAGCACGTGCATATTTATATCTCCTTGTGATTTTTGTAATTGCATGTCATTCATTTGTAGTATCCTGTGGAAACATATCTGGTTATGGGGAAATAGAACCTTGTTTGGTAAAAATAGGATTGGTGACAGGAATGGCATCTTGGTATGGAAAATCTGCCTCAATATATTTTGTCCAATTCATAAAAGCATGGAAGAATGGATGCTAAAATGATGATATTTACATGAAGGTAGATATCAGTTCACAATCTTCTGCTATTTATCATAGTTTTATAAGCCATCACGTCTCCTATATGCTGATGATCTACTTGTAGCTGAATCTAAATTCCTAACATGAAAGCTAAACATGGAACTGACTGGGCTTAAGGTAGACTTTGTATGTGGCATCACACCATGGATTTGCAAGCCTTTTTGTAAGCTACAGTGAAGAACAAAGCTTTGCTCAATTCATGGGACCCATCCCAAAGTTGAATGGCTGTTATATGGATAGCTGTGTCAATGCTATCGCCTTCACTAGACAACAGTTCAACAGGTTAATCTCTTTTCTTAACTCTTTCCATTCAAGCTTACCTTATCTATATCCAAACACTTCCATTAGTTTTCTCAACATCTATGTTGCTATCAACAATATCCACCTATCAACCTCTGTCCACAATAATTTTACTGTCTCACATTTGTATCTTCATTATTTTTCCTCTCACTCCAAGCCAACTAAATCTGTCATACCATTCTCTCTATTCTTTTGGTTTCACTGACTCAGCAGTATTGATTCTGATTTTCATTTTGACTGTGAAAAAACGCAACATTTCTTCTTGAATCGAGTGTTCCTCTATTAGTTGTGGATCCTAAACATCACCAGGCAATCAGCCACACCACCACTCTCTTACTCTTTTTACACACAACTACAGATCAGATTCCACCATCTTTCACCTTTCACCCATCCATTCTGCCATTGAAACACAAACTAATTTGCAACTTCCAAATCCTACCTCACAAGGGTTCTCTCTCCATACCTTCAGACATAATAGGCCTCTCAGCAACCCCTTTGTTAGGAGCTCCATAGCCTCTAGTCATACACAACCAAGCACTTTTAAATACACTCATCAATGTTGCAACATTAAAATCATTATAATCATGCAACATTAAAATCATTATAACCATCATCAGGCTTAAGTCACAGTAACACATTATCCTAAATTTTAGTTGTGCATCTTACAAGCTTATATTTTGCATTTTCAAAGTTCATATACTGCATCATCTGCAAATTTATGCATTTTACATTGAGAAAACAGGCTGTCACCTTGCCAATTACTTTTGGGAGCACACTTGAATCACATTATTATATACACCAGGCAAACTTGTTACCGCTCACATCAACACAACAGACCTTTCTATTATCAATGTGCAGTGTCTCTGCTCATCAGGGATCTACATACTTAAGGAAATGGCATGTACAGTGTTGCTTACTGAAACTTGGAATCATGTCACAAACAATTTTAAATTAATGTTTTTCCTTCTTCTCTTACACCTCCACCGAGTTCAGAATCCCATTCTTATCCTATAGCTCTGTTTTCACTTCAGTTTTTCCCTCCACTCATCTACTTCTCTTTTTGTTATCATTTCTCTTTCCTTCTCTCTATCTCACCCAGATTTTTCTCTCCTACTATTTCTTGTCAGCAGATGAAGCTCACATCTTGCATTCCTCATCAGCTACAGCCAGTTTTTCAAACAGAAATAATGTAAATACTCTGCTGTCTGTATTCTATTCCCCTTCAGTTATATTTATCTTGAAGAAGGACTCCATCTAAAATGTTAGGTACTCCACTCAGCATAGCTATCGCACTTTGCTTTTTCTGTCACATTTTTTATGCAAATAATACAAGCCCTATTGTCACTGACCATCAATATACTCCTTAGATTTTGTTTCTCCCTCTCTCTCTCTTTCTCTTTGTATATATGTATATATATCAGTGTTTTCGTAATCAATTTGAAATAACTGATATATATACATATATACAAAGAATTTTTAACACTAACGTAAATGCGGTGTTATTGTATGGGGCTGAGACATGGTGAACAACAGTTAAGTCAAATAAGCAAATAGAATCATTCATCAACAGGTGCTTGCATGGTATACTTAAAATCAGATGGCCCGAACTCATAAGCAATATGGAGCTATGGCAAAGAACAAATCAAGTTTTGATTAGGGAGCAAATATTTAAGAAAAAGTGGAAGTGGATTGGAAGCATAATTAGAAAGGACACACCAAATGTAGCGAAAAGTGCTTTACGGTAGAATCCGGATGGATATAGAAAGAGGAGTAGCCCTAAGAACTCGTGGCGTAGATCAACACAAAAGGAACTAGAGAAAGGGGGATATTCATGGCAGAGAATAAGTACACTTCTATAAACAACTGTTTTACAAATCATACAAGTATTAAGTCAACGAACTGACAGAATCATTAGTATAAGAATTCTGCCGGCTCGCTGGACAAAATGCTTAGCAACATTTCATCTGTCCTTATGTGCTGAGTTCAAATTCTGCTGAGGATGACTCTGCCTGTCATTCTTTCAGGGTCAATGAAATAAGTACCAGTAAAGCAATGGGGTCGATGTAATCAACTTACCCCTTTACCCGAACTTGCCAGACTTGTGACAAAATTTGAAACCAATACTGGCTTCCGTGCTGGTGGCACGTAAATAGCACCATTTGAGCCTGATCATTACCAACGTCGCCTTCCTAGCACTTGTGCCAGTGGCACGTGAAAAGACATTCGAGCGAGATCGTTGCCAGTGCCGCTGGACTGGCTCCTGTGCAGGTGGCATGTTAAATACACCATTTCGAGCATAGCCGTTGCCAGTACTGCCTGACTGGCCTTCGTGCCAGTGGCACGTAAAAGCACCCACTACACTCTCGGAGTGGTTGGCGTTAGGAAGGGCATCCAGCTGTAAAAACTCTGCCAAATCAGATTGGAGCCTGGTTCACCAGTCCTCAGTCAAATCATCCAACCCATGCTAGCATGGAAAGCAGACGTTAAATGATGATGATGATGATGATGATGATGATATGCAAATATGTACTGAGATCCTAGAAATACCTTATGCTTAGGTACAATGTTTCTTTTGTACTTATCTCTTACACTGTGTAACTTACTCTTTTGGATAAGGTTGTTATAAATGTGGTAGGGTTACTAAATGGGAGAATGAGATATGTATGAATAATACTAAAGCAGTTTTGCTCAAGAGTTGATGAGTCTTTATCAATCTGCTAAAGATTTCATGGTATGCATGTTAGATCATTTGTGTGTGTGTCATTGTTGATGTTTAACCCCAGGCAGACTGTCTTAGCAGCATTGTAGGCCCCCTCAGGCAAATCAATATACTGGGCCCTATAGTATTTATTTATTGGCAGCAAGGCAAATCATATGTAGATCAGAAATGAGTCCCTAACTGCCCAGTGTGCCCATGCCTTTAGATAGCACTGGACTCAGGTCAACCCAGATTGAGCACACTTAAGATAAAAAGTGTTCCATCCCAGTATTGCTTTCAGACATCATATATTTAGTACTACGTTGTCTGAATGTAGTCTCATGTATCATGAATTTAGAGATGGTTGGGTGTTATTTACAGCATAACAAGTATAAATATTTAGTGTTGGCTTCTCTGCATGCATGTGTGTGTGGGTGTGTGTGTGTGAGAGAGAGAGTGTGAGTGTATGTACTTATGTGTATGCATGTAACAACCCTATACAAAATATATAAATGGTATCCCTAAAGTAAAAGTGTGAATATGGACCTTTTATATTTGTGGGGATGTAATTTGCTAGAAGCAAGTAGAATAATAACAACTAAATAAAAAATAACAAAAGGAAAACAATAAAGAAGAAAGTGTGAGGGGAAGGACTATGTAAGATTTGTATAGCTACATTGTGTAGCTATATTATACAAATGTCAGTCACATCCTGGATGCTAATCACACCTCACCTTTGTAGATGGTCTACAGTTAATCAGACTGTATGTACTTCTGAAAAGAAAAGATTAGTTCCTATACATGCTGTTTTGGCAACATCAAAGATATATTATCACAATGGAATAGAGTGAGGTCTAGTGTATGATGGTTTAGTAGTAAGCTTTACACTTATCATTGATTTCTGTAGTGACCATGTACTTGTGATGTTGAAAAAGAG
>NC_142935.1:71875841-71885841 GCF_046866305.1 Octopus bimaculoides
ACACACAAACATACACACACACACACATACATATATATATATATATATATATATATATATATATATATATACATATATACGACGTGCTTCAATCAGTTTCCGTCTACCAAATCCACTCACAAGGCTTTGGTCAGCCCGAGGCTATAATAGAAGATACTTGCCCAAGGTGCCACGCAGTGGGACTGAACCCAGAACCATGTGGTTGGTAAGAAAGCTACTTACCACACAGCCACTCCTGCACCTAGTGTATAAACAGCTATGTTCCATGGACACTGGTGCATGATACAGTCCTTGACCCATCAGATCCTTTTAAACCATTCAATCCATGTATAAGGTTGTATGGAAAGTTCTGAGTGTTTTTAAGCTAAGTCTTTTAATGCTTCATTGAACACACCTGAAACATAACACAGTTAACACTTTGGTGCTGCTTGAAGTGGTAGTTCATCTCTTTGTTTCTAACTAAAAATAGATTTGTCTTCCATTCTGGCTACCTTTTATTGACATTTGAAATGGATAGTCAAAAAATTCATATTCTCATTGTAATGCTTTTCTTTTTTTAAAAAAGGAGAAAATGCTGCAAAGACTTGCAAAAACGTTTGCAAAGTTTATGGTGATGATGCTGTGGGTGAATCAACTGTTCGAATGTGGTTTGCAAAATTTAAAGCTGGAGAGTTTAGCTTCAAAGAGGACAGTCACAGTGGAAGACCTTCAAAATTGGATGAAGTTGTTCTGAAGGCAAAACTCAAAGAAAACTCAGGACTTGCAGAGAAGTTGGAAGTTTCTAAAAGTATGGATCATGGAGTGTATACTTTTTTGCATATTAAAAAATTTTCAGAACTTTCCAGACAACCTAATAATATAGAATATGAACATTACATGTTGCTAATGATGATGATACAAATAAGTATAATAATAGATAGATAAATAGATAGATAAATTGATAAATATATAGATAGAAAAATAGACAGACAGACAGACAGACAGAAAGACAGACAGACAGACAGACAGACAGATAGATAGATAGACAGACAAACAGACAGACAGATAGATAGATAGATAGATAGATAGATAGATAGACAGACAGACAGACAGACAGACAGCTAGCTAGCTAGCAAGATAGATAGATAGGAAGATAGATAGATAGATAGATAGATAGATAGATAGATAGATTATGTTGAATATTTCATTTAGTCCCTTTTATTACTATGCATCTGGCATGAGGTAGTCATATGGCTCAGTCATTCACAGCTTATGGCTATACTTCTATCATGAAAGCCTCCTATCTCCCTCATAAATTTCATTTACATTTACCTTACTTCACTCACATCAGATTACCTAGCCATTAAATGTCTGTAGTGAATGGAAAACTGTTCAGATAAGCATTCTTCCTTGCTTTTATTATGGTGACATCTAGTTTTATTTCAATTGAATGCCTATGTCTAAAACCATGCTGTCTTTATGTTAAACACTATTTAAATTAATTTATTCTTGTAAAATGTGCTGGGCTAACTCTCATCTATACTGTCCTGAATATGTATATTCTGTACATCCACACTATTTCAGTTAGTTTTGTTTGTCTGCTTCATTTTAGAAATTTCATTTTCAGCAATTTTATTCTTAGCTTGTTAAATATTTTATGTGGCCTCCATTATTAATAAGTTTCTGGTGTAGGGTAGCTCCCACCCCTACCATTTACTGTAAAAGTATTTCTCTTAGAACCTTTCTTTTAGACCTGAAATTTGTATGGAAAGCTATGTCCCACCTCTTTCCTCCTACCAACATCAGATCATCACCACCTGCAGTACAACTATATAAATAGTCATAGCTAACTTGCTTGCATCCAAAATATAAGTGACAAGTGTACTTGCCAGTGCGTTAATTATCAGTGCTGTTTTATCTTTGGATAAGCACACTGAGTACCCAATGCAAACTATGGACACATATGTGGTGCAGCAGTAAAAGGTGCAGCAGTAAAAGGTGCAGCATGGAAAGGTTAAGAACGATAGTAGTTTTTGTGTATGGCAGATGTGCAAATGGAGGCGAAATGGCCCAGTGGTTAGGGCAGCGGAATCGCGGTCGGAGGATTGCGGTTTCGATTCCCAGACCGGGCGTTGTGAGTGTTTATCGAGCGAAAACACCTAAGCTGCACGAGGCTCTGGCAGTGGGGAGGGTCCCCTGTCGTGCTCTTTTGCCCCAACTTTCTCTCACTCTTTCTGCCTGTTTCTTGAGTAACGCTGCGATGGACTGGCGTCCTGTCCAGCTGGGGGGGGGGGGGGGGAACACATACACCATAGAAACCGGGAAACTGGGCCCATGAGCCTGGCTAGGCTTTGAAAGGGTGACGTTTATCATTTTTTTAGATGTGCAAATACAATAAACACTATGAATATACAGAGAATAAAATTCAAATGTGCAGTGGAATCATTTGAAGATTTTTGGAGAAAAATTGGGCATTAGAGGCATCAGATGTAGTGTGCAAGAGAGAGGACTGTGCTGGTATGGTCAGATGATGTGGATGGATAAGGACAGCTGCACAAAGAAATGCTGATCTCTAATTATGAAGAGAATCTGTGGAAGGGGTTGACCCAGAAAGATGGGGAACAAAATAGGGAGAAAGGATCTTCAGATGCTGAATCTCACTGAAGAGATGACAAGAGGCCAAGACTTCTGGTGATTTGCTGTGCTTGAGAAGACCCATCACACTAAGTAAAATCATGGTCATCCATACATAGAGGCATGTCCTTTACAGCCACACCCCACCTCAAATGCACACATAATTATATAAAAGCCAGGTGTACCCTCTTATATGAGTGAAACAGACTGTTGTTTAAGTAATACATTTTGAAGCACCTTCACAAAAGTCTCCAGGGCACCAAGCACTAAACCATAGTCCACTATTTCAATATACCAGACCATTCTATTAACCACTCAACCTGGTATTTTCCGACAAAATGAGACATCATATTCTTTCTAGAAAGCCTAAAGAACAATGCACATTTTCTTCAGTGAGCTTAACAGTAGTTTCTCTGTCTCCTGTTCATACGCCATTCCACTTGTATTTATGGTTGTACATATATGTGTATTTTATAGATGTTGTCCTGACACAGTTTTGCATATATATAAATGTGCGTATATAATTGTGAGTAAAAATATATTGATACAGAATAGTTCTGTATGAATATGCTAAATATTTTCATGTTTATAGGCATGTAAGGTTATACACATGCCTGAATTTACATGGATGTGATGTATATATATATATACATATATATGGTGTTCATGATGAGATTGTGTAGCCCTGTATAGACTAATATATATATGCTTCTATGTAATAATATTGAAGTTAGCCACTTAATTTCAGTCATGTAACATGTTTGTACAGCCTTAGATATGTGCATACTTGTGTGTAAGAATATGAGTAGTTTGATTTCAGTTTTTCGTATGTATCTCTATGGGCAGGTATGTGTACTCACCAAGGTAAAAGCAATGGACCATACACTTTTGTTAATCTAGTAACATTTGCAATTTTAATATGCACTTTACTTCAAATATACTCCTTCTTTCTCCATATGCTCCTAACAGAAGTTTTAGGAGAAAAGCATGTTATATACATAAACATGTTGCAGAGAGTTTTATTAAGAAAAATGAAGCACTGAAAATTTCCAGATACTCATTTTTACATCCTTAAATCGCAGGTTGCTTTGTATTATTATTCAGATAAAAAGTTTGCAACCAAATATTTAAAAAAGTCAAGAAGTGTATTTAAGGTTTCTTTTAATTGGAAGAGTTCAAGATGTTTCTTTTCATGTTTAACCCTTTAGCAATTAGATTATTCTGTCAAATGTGATGATTATTTATCCACATTGTTTAAAGTTGATAATGTGTAATCTCCTAACGTCAAGATTTCGATGATGTGATTGATTATTTTTGAATGAAATTGTAGGGTAGGTGTGAGATATCAGATTTGGCTGGCTTGAATGTTTTTAGACCAGTGGCCAGTTAAGCATTAAAGAGTTAAAGCAAAAGCTCTGCATAAATAGCTCTGATTACATGGATAGCTAGATTAACTAAGATTTGTTTTGAGTGAGGTGCTTTCAAGGGAAATGAAATTCCATGCTGATGTGACTGATGTGGATATTCAAGATCAAATTCTATTTTTCATGAAGTCGCCACAACAAATTCTCTAACACATAAGCTACCAAAAGAATTAAATCTTTATTTTTCTGCTTATAATGATAAGTTTAGACATCCAGAAGATTGGAACACAAAAAAAAAAAAAAAAAAGATCTGGTAGGCCCAGAACTACTATTATAACAAGAGATGAGTGACAGTTCAAATTCAGAAAGAAACAAAATCCTGTATCAAGTTTCAAGAGAGTTTGGAACAGCTGAAAACAAGGCCATATATTGAGAAAGGAGTTCAAAGTTAGCAAGGAGTCTGTTCTTTTATACGGGGCTGAAACATGGATGCTCACTAAAGCATTGAAGAAGCAGTTGGATGGTTGTTATACGAGGATGCTTAGAATAGCACTCGATGTCTCCTGGATGAGTCATACAACAAACGCTGACCTATACCAGGGACTACCAAAAGTAACATTGAAGATACAGCATAGAAGGATGAGGCAAGCTGGTCAATGCACCAGACATACCGAAGAAATTGCTAACAAGCTAGTGCTCTGGCAACCAACGGATGGAAGAACCAGGAAAGGAAGGAGGAAGGCGACATATATCAACAATTTACTGTAGGATACTGGTATGGAAAGGGTACAGGAGCTGAGGACCATTATGGAAGATCAAGATGAAAGGGGGTAAAATGTGTGGAAACAGTCTTGGGGCATCCTGAGGGACTACCTAGATAGATAGAAATCCCTGATAACCAAAAACATAAGAATAGTTTGCACTTTTTGGTGAGAGATGGTGATTTATTATCAAACAGGTTTTAGAAAGTCTTTTAAAGTGATAAATCAAAATTTAATCTTTGAAGTTATACTCCATGACGTTGCCTTCATTGTTCAATTGAAGCTCGATTGAAGAGAGTCAATGTTTATTACTAGATGTTAGCCTGAAATTGGTCGAGAACGATCACACAGTATAACAGTTTGATGTCAGTATTTCAGCAACAACAATAAGTTGGAAGATACCCCATAGTGAACAGGAAATCCACCCTGTGGTGAACAGGAAATGGACTGTGTGGTGGACAAGAAATCAGTCATGTGGTTGAGGGAAGTAGGAAGGGGAGGTAGATGTAAGGGTATATATGTATATATATATGTACATGTGTATGTCCATATATCTGCATGTATGCATCTGTACTTATATGAGTGTGTATATGTGCTTAGATGTACATTTACACATCTGCATGCATGTGTGCACACATGTATACACACACACACACTCACACACACATGTACACACACACACACACACACACACACATACACACACAAACATATAGCATCTCATTTTGATTTGGAGAAGAATTTTGCACTTTACTATTATTATCACTCCCATTGCTGTTATTATTATTATTATTACAATTATTTCTGTGGGTAAGTACATTAATATCACTATTTTCTTGTTACTGTTCTTGCTTTTGCTGTTAATGCTAGAATTATTGGTGTAAGTTAGGTAATTATTCTCAATTCACAAGAGATTCCCTCTTTATTCAAATAAGGAAGATGGTTACCATTGTAAAAGGAAACATTTTCACCAATAATATATTGAAATAAATTTCTTATTTCACAGCAGGAATAATAAAGCCAATAACATGATTTATTTTCAGTTGTGAGGAAAATATAAAATAGTTCAGCTTTCCCCTTCTTTTTCATATAATAACAATAAAATAAACACGAATCAGGAATAAGTCAAATAAGAAATGCTTCAAGATATGTCTTTCACTCATAAAAACACAATCATTGTAACAATAAGTGTGTTCTAAACAGAAAAATAATCAATTCTAAGCTAGTGAACTTCATATTTCATTAAGCCTAATAAATGACCAATATTTATTTTATTACCCAGGAGCGATGGTATGCAATGTTATGTCTGGTGGGATTTGAAACTGTATTCAGAGAAACTACAACTAGATATTGGTAAATATTCTGCCAAGAGCACTAACAATTCAAACATCTACCTAACTAATAAATAGCTGGGTGATTTCTCATGTAGCATCTAAGGAATTAGCTTTATAACCTTGTCTTTTATTCCAGGCTTAACCCTTTTATTATGTATTTGTGTCAAAATATACTGCTTTTGTTTCCATTAATTTTAAAATAATAAAGAAATTAGTAACTTAATTTTGTTAATGTTAATCTAGAATTGAGAACATAAATTGACATGATATTTTATCAACAATTTTTTATTCAAATCACTTTAACCTTTTCGTTATTGTATTTTGAGATGATCTTTAACCCTTTCATTACTTATTTTGAGATGCTCTGTGTTTCCTTCAATTACTTTAAAAACAACAAAGAATTTAGTAAAATAACTTAGTTATCATTCAGCTAGTGTTAGGAACATAAATTGTGACTAAGGTTTGGTGGAAAATTTTAATTCAAAATTTATGGAAACAAAACGTTTTCACCCAGAGCCAGAGCCGGTTTCAGCCAGGATGGTAACAAAAGGGTTAAAGCAAGAAGTTTTTATCACCAAACCAGGTATGCTCTCAGTTTGATATCAAAAGAGTTGAATTATTGATAGTCTGCTGAACTACTTCATTACTTATGTATCTTTAATATAAGCTATCCAAATTTTAGTATGTTTTACATTTGGAGTATTTAATATATTATGTCTATAATTTTTTTTCTGGATTCCTTTTTGATCTTGCTCTACTCCTCATAGTCTAGATATATCAATTTCTATGATTTCTTACTCACACAAAGTGAATTTTGTTATTGAATGAAAAATGTCCTACAAAGAATGTGGGTTGTGTACAGCACTTATTTTTCCTTTATGGCTCTTTGGGCTCTGTCTAGAGTTGTGAGCCCTGATATTATCTTACAATATTAATAAGAAGGTTAGTGTGGTATATTGGCAAAATTGCTTGTGTTCAACAAAATGCCTTGCATGTTTTCTTCTGGTTCTTTACATTCTGAACTCAAATCCCACAGAGGTTGATACTGCTTTCATCCCTCTTAAGTTGGGAAAAAAAGCGTAAGTGATGTACTGGGTCAATTTGACTCTTTAGTATTTAAACTGGCTGTATCAGGTCCAAATATTCTACTTTGCTTTATATTCAAACTGGTTAGATTCAGCCTCTCACACCTACTCTATAATGTCATTCTAAAAATTAACAATCGCATCATCAAATTTTTTAAGTTTTGTTATTGAATGAAAAATGTCCTACATAGAATGTGGGTTGTATCAGATCATTAAGAATGAAATGTCTGATTTTCTTATGCACCAAGTTTGACAGTCGTTAGCTTTAATATTTTATCCTGACAATTCTTTGTTTTACAACATTGAAGAGTTTTCTCTTGTTAGTTAATTTTTGTGAACCCATGGATAGATAAAAATTTTTGTTGTATATGAATATGAGTTCCATCATGGAGGAGCCAATGCATCCCAGACAGCTCAAGACATCAATGAGGTGTTTGCTGAAGATGTGACGGATGAGTACACTGTACATTGATGGTTTGAGAAGTTCTGATATGGTGACTTTATTCTTGAAAATCAGTCCCGGGGTAGACCTGAGACCAAGGTAGATAATGATGAGCTGGAAACTGTAGTGGAAGTGGATACATCTCAAATTATGCGTGAGTTAGCAGCAAGGTTTGATGTTTCAATTCCAACTGTATTGGACCATCTGAAACAAATCGGCAAGGTAAAGAAGCTGGCCAATTGGAGTGGGTACTACATAAACTGAACAAGCATCAAATGACAGGTCGTCTTGAAACTTGTTGTTTCTTACTGTCATGTAATAAAAGCAAACCATTTTTGTATTGTACTGTTACGTGTGATGCAAAAATGGATTCTTTTCACCAATAGCAAGCATAGTGATGAGATAGAGACGAAGTGCCAAAACACAATCCAGAAAGAATATTCACCAAAAAAA
The DNA here is from genome assembly GCF_046866305.1 of Octopus bimaculoides. Lineage (NCBI taxonomy): Eukaryota > Metazoa > Mollusca > Cephalopoda > Octopoda > Octopodidae > Octopus > Octopus bimaculoides. Next base: position 71,883,894 of record NC_142935.1, read on the forward strand.
GCTAATGGTGTCTGTTTGGTGATCCAGCACTGGTGTCATTCATTACAGTTTCATGAGACATGGTAAGTCAATTACAGTGGATGTATACATCAACCGTGGAGGCGCAATGGCCCAGTGGTTAGGGCAGCGGATTCGCGGTTTCAATTCCCAGACCGGGTGTTGTGAGTGTTTATTGAACGAAAACAACTAAAAGCTCCACGAGGCTCCGGCAGGGGATGGTGGCGAACCCTGCTGTACTCTTTCACCACAACTTTCTCTCACTCTTACTTCCTGTTTCTGTAGTGCCTGTAATTCAAAGGGTCAGCCTTGTCACACTGTGTCACGCTGAATATCCCCGAGAACTATGTTAAGGGTACATGTGTCTGTGGAGTGCTCAGCCACTTGCACGTTAATTTCATGAGCAGGCTGTTCTGTTGATCGGATCAACTGGAACCCTCGTTGTCATAACCGACAGAGTGCCGACCATATATCAACCAACTGGATGAATTGATGAAGTGACCTTGCAATTAAACAACTGAGATTGGTCAATACAGAATGGCCAGTTCTCTTACAAGACAATGCTCAACTACATGTTGCACAAAGAACACTACTCAAGTTACAGGAACTGAACTTGGAAGTACTCTGTCATCTACCATATTCACCAGACCTTGCACCAACTGACTATCGTGTTTTTCAGGCATTAGACAACGTTTGCAAGGAAAAAAACTTCAAATCTGAAGAAGATGTAAAAACAGCCTTTCGTGATTTGATCGCCTCTTCCTCTTCAGTACTCTTTGCTGCCAGTATAAACAAGCTACCGATAAAATGGCAAAATTGTGCTGATAATTTAGGTGCATACTTTGATCAACTACATTGCTTTTTGTTAAGATAAAGTAAAATAAACTTTCAGTTCAAAATCGGACATTTCCTTTTCGGGCTCTTTGGGGTCTGTTTAGAGTTGTGAGCCCTGATATTGTCTTTCAGTATTAATAAGAAGGTTAGTGTGGTGTATTGGCAAAAATCGTAGCCATGCTGGGATACTGCCATGATTAATTCAAAACAATGTGAATCAATAAGTATTATAGTTGACAGAGTAATCCAGATGCTAAAGCGTTAATTATGCCAATCCACTACCCTTATAGTCATTTCTAAAGTAGACACAAAGTTGACTTCAGAAGTTGGGTATTGTCAACTAAATGAGATCCCAAGGATAAATGGCTAAGTTGACTTTATTGGGATTTAAACTCCAGAATGTTAAGGAATGTAATGAAATGCAGCAAAGTAGCATTTTGTTCATTATTCTATCATTTATCTTTTACTTGCTTCAGTAGTTAGACTGTGGCCATGCTGGGGCACCACCATGAAGAATTTTACTGAAATGAATTGACACCAGTACTTATTTTTTTTAAGCCTGGTATTTATTTTATCAGTCTCTTTTAACAAGTTGCTAAGTTACAGGGATGTAAACACACCAAAACCAGTTTGCAAGCTGTGGCGTGGGGCACAGACACAGACACAAACACAAACACACACACATACACACACACATGATGGGCTTCTTTTACTTTCTGTCTACCATATTCACTCAGAAGGCTTTGGTCAGCCTGATGCCATTGTGGAAGACGCTTGCTCAAGGTGCTATGCAGTGGGACTCTATTTGAAACAACATGGTTGGGAAGAAAACTCCTTACCAAACAACCACACCTCATAATAATTTTTATTTGCTACAGGAACATTACAAGAACAGATAACTTTTAGAACCCTAGAGTATAAAGAACCTCAGAATTCTAAAAAAAAGTTGAGGCAAAATATATTATGGAAAACTGAGAGTTCTATAAGACTTTACAAGATGTTTTAAAAGAAGAATTACTGCAAACCATCACTTCCATTCATGGAAATTGTGTAATAACTCTAAACACGGATTAACTACATTCTTTAATTTGATATTTTGAAAACAAACAAAAAAAAA